>NW_023994577.1:162500-284347 GCF_015586225.1 Lucilia sericata
GTGTAATGGCCAAATACAAAATAGTAAGTATCACTAATATTTAGTACACATAAAGTACTATTTGTTTTGTTGGTAAAATGTATTTTCATTATTTTCTCAAATTATTTAGAAAATCTTGATTGTTTGACTGTTATACCCTACACTACTACGACGGTGGGGAGCTAATATTGGTAACTTTTTAAAAATTTTGGACTTTTAACAATCTCCCGGTATGTCAATCGTCTCAGAATCATTTTCTTATTAAATTTAACGATGTACATCCGTCTGTTTGTTCAAGTAAATCTCGTATTTAATCAAACTTTAGGTCTTAATTTTGAAATAAATGTATTGGAATCTAATAAACTCTAATGAATCACTATTTGATTTAAAGTTTTAGCTAAGTATATAGCTCACGAAAATCTGAAGTGTAAGTGTATCTTATAGTCGACCTTAAGCGTTAACATTTTCGAAATTTTTTCTGTTTGTCTACTTGTAACCTAAAATCGTAATTGTGTCTCTAAACAAGTATGAGTCAAAACAAAATAAACTGGGAGAAAATTTCTTTCAATCGACCGATTTTCAAACAACATACCACAAAGAAAAAAAAAAACCAACTACAATGTAAAAACCAAACAAAAAAAGCTATAAATGTAATGCGTGAGAAAAATATGTATAAAACACCTGTAGATAAAAGTTTTTTTTTACACAGAATTCTTCTCCAACTAAAACTTAATGAAATTTACTATTTATGTAGGTATGTAGGCAGTATAAAGTACTTACTACACGTATTCCATCTCCGGTATATTATAACAAACAATACAAATAAATACAAACTTAATACGTTAACTAAACAAACAATAACATAATACTTACGTTGTATACAACAATACAATATATTACATTACACCGTTTGTAATTTATAGAAAAAATATAAAGAATCAAAAATATATACAAAAAAAAAAACTTTTATTTTTTGTGTTAATAAAAATTTTCTTTTCTTAACAATTTGTGACCAGAATGCCGCACAAATTGTAATTTAACAATTCATTAAAATAATTTGTTGTTTTATTTTTTTCCACCATTAAATATTTCATTTTTGTTTTGGGGGGTTCTCTTGGCGCTGTAAATAGCAAGTTGAACAGGTAGGTTTAAGTACGGCCAGCCGGTATTAGTATTGTAGTTTGTTGTAATGTGCTACTTGTATTAGACATCTAGCAGAATAACAACAAAAACGCTATAAAGTTGTGATAAAGTTTTTTTATTATTTTTTGGGAGATTTGTTATTTTAAATTATTGTGGCAAGTTATAAAGAAGTATTAAAAAACCTACCTAAATATGTACTTTTACATAAGTTCTAAATAAATATTGCTTTTAAGAAAAATTTCATTTAAATTACTTTTCTTTTGTGGGAAAAGACCGAATTACTTGCTATTATCAAGTGATAAGAAAAGGTTCTTGAAATTTAATTGTGGTTTTTTTTAAGGTTTAGTGTTCAAACTAGATTTGAAACAAACACATAAAATCTAGTTCAGTTCTAGTCCAGTTCAAGTTCTAGTTCAGTTCTAGTTCAGTTCTAGTTCAGTTCTAGTTCAGTTCTAGTTCAGTTCTAGTTCAGTTCTAGTTCAGTTCTAGTTCAGTTTCTAGTTCAAGTTCAGTTCTAGTTCAGTTCTAGTTCAGTTCTAGTTCAGTTCTAGTTCAGTTTATTCAGTTCTAGTTCAGTTCTAGTCAGTTCTAGTTCAGTTCTAGTTCAGTTCTAGTTCAGTTCTAGTTCAGTTCTAGTTCAGTTCTAGTTCAGTTCAGTTCTAGTTCAGTTCTAGTTCAGTTCTAGTTCAGTTCTAGTTCAGTCTAGTTCAGTTCTAGTTCAGTTCTAGTTCAGTTCTAGTTCAGTTCTAGTTCAGTTCTAGTCAGTTCTAGTTCAGTTCTAGTTCAGTTCTAGTTCAGTTCTAGTTCAGTTCTAGTTCAGTTCTAGTTCAGTTCTAGTTCAGTTCTAGTTCAGTTCTAGTTCAGTTCTAGTTCAGTTCTAGTTCAGTTCTAGTTCAAGAGAAAACTAAATTTACAATTTCTCAAAACCTAAAAATTTATAATCATTATTATTAAACCACTTTATCTTATTATTCTTCTTTTGCAGATTTATTTATTTTATGTTAACAAAACTCTTGATTTAATCTTCATTAAATCATTTAACCTCACTTCGAACTATTCTCCCTTAACACCATGGCTTACTACACTAGCAATACTTTCTCAATGAAACTACTAATCATTTCCTGGCTGTGTTATTTCTCTCGCTGCCTTATTGTCATGGCAAATCTTCCAGTCTCTTTACACAATTTCAAAATCAACGTTTTGCCATGGAACCGCAAGATCAAACGGCGGTAGTGGGTGCTAGGGTGACACTACCCTGCAGAGTCATTAATAAGCAGGGGGTTTTACAATGGACGAAAGATGATTTTGGTTTGGGTACCTCTAGAGATTTGGCTGGATTTGAGCGTTACTCTATGATCGGTAGTGATGAAGAGGGTGATTATTCTTTGGATATTTATCCAGTAATGTTAGATGATGATGCCCGCTATCAGTGTCAAGTAAGTCCGGGACCCGAAGGACAGCCGGCTGTGAGATCAACGTTTGCCAAAATAACGGTACTAGTGCCACCGGAGGCACCAAAAATTATCCAAGGAGAAGTTATACACACCACTGAAGATCGTAAAGTTGATATAGAATGTGTTTCGGTGGGTGGTAAACCGGCTGCAGAAATTACCTGGATCGATGGTTTTGGCAATGTGATAACCGACAATATAGAATATACCATCATACCTTTGCCAGATCTTAGAAGATTTACTGCCAAATCAGTGCTGAAACTAACACCCAAAAAGGAACATCACAACACCACTTTCACCTGTCAAGCTCAGAATACTGCCGATCGCACTTATCGTTCTGCCAAAATAAAATTAGAAGTAAAATATGCTCCCAAAGTTAGGGTTAATGTAATAGGAGGCGCGGTGGGCAATGGACGTATACTGGAACATTCTCAAGTTAGACTCGAGTGTAAAGCAGATGCTAATCCCAGTGATGTGCGCTATAAGTGGTATATAAATGATGAACCTATCAGTGGTGGTCAAAAAACAGAAATGGTAGGTTTACTTTTTATTTAAGGAAGGAGGGACTTTCAATTTTTAATTTGTTTATTTATAATTCTATAATTTTAGGTTATACGCAATGTTACTAGAAAATTCCATGATGCCATAGTTAAATGTGAAGTCCAAAATTCCATTGGCAAAAGTGAGGACAGCGAAACCTTGGATATTAGCTGTAAGTATTATTTATGAAGGAACTATCAGAAAGTTTACAAAAAACATTAAAATTTTAAAAACTTAACAAGAAATGTATAAAAGTGTAATTAATTTTCATTATCTTTTCTTTAATTTTCTCTTATTTTAGATGGTCCCACCTTCAAAGAAAAACCTCGTTCTATGGAAGCTGATATTGGCAGTTTGGTTACCTTGAACTGTGAGGTTGATGGTAATCCTACACCCGATATTGTTTGGATACAGCACCCCATTGACAGAGTAAGTATTGGAAAATATTTCCTTAAAATTTAAAAAGTTTCTTTTAAATAAAAAATATTAACTAAATAACTTTTTCTCTTCTTTCTCTTTAAAGGTTGTAGGCGCCAGTCCCAACTTAACCTTTAGTGTTAGCAACGAAACCGCTGGACGTTATTATTGCAAAGCCAATGTTCCCGGTTATGCTGAGATCTCAGCCGATGCTTATGTCTATCTTAAAGGTTCACCCACCATTTCCTCGGCACGCACACAATACGGTTTGATTGGTGATACAGCGCGTATTGAATGTTTTGCTACATCGGTGCCGCGTGCACGTCATGTCTCCTGGACATTTAATGGCCATGAAATCAGTTCGGAATTGGGTCATGACTATTCAGTTTTAGTGGATGCTGTGCCGGGTGGTGTGAAATCGACCTTAATTATACGTGACAGTCAATCTTATCATTATGGCAAATACAATTGTACGGTGGTTAATGATTATGGCAATGATGTGGCAGAAATTAATCTACAGGCACAAAGTAAGTGTTACCTCAGTATTTGAGGAATTAAAGAAAATATTAGAAGCAAACAGATTTTCCCACATTTTTTGGTTAATTTACTAATTAACATTCGTTTTTTTTTTTTTTTCTTAAAATTTCTTTTTATTTACAGAAAGCGTTCCCTTGCTAATGACCATAGTGGGTGGCATATCAGCAGTGGCTCTGTTAATGATCATTACCATTCTAGTGGTGGTATATTTCAAATGTAAAAAACGCTCCAAACTTCCACCCGCCGATGTTATAAGTGAACACCAAATTACCAAGAATGGTGGTGTGGGTTCTTGTAAAATGGAACCTGGTGATCGTACTTCCAATTATAGTGATCTCAAGGTTGATATCTCGGGTGGTTATGTACCATATGGTGATTACACCACACACTATAGTCCACCACCACAATATCTCACCACTTGTTCCACCAAATCGAATGGCAGTTCGACTATTATACAAAATAATCATCAAAATCATATACAACAACAACTGCAACAGCAACAACAACAGCAGCAACAACAACAAAGTCTACCCATGACCTTTTTGTCATCGAATGGCAACGGCAGTTTAACTGGCAGTATTATAGGCTCCCGGGAAATACGTCAGGAGAATGGTCTTCCCAGTTTACAATCCACCACAGCCTCGGTGGTGAGTTCATCGCCCAATGGTAGTTGTAGTAATCAAAGTACCGCCACTCATGTGGTAACTGCCACACCCGCCTCTGCGGTAGATCCACGTTTTAGTGCCATTTATGGCAATCCTTATTTGAGATCATCGAATTCCTCCCTACTGCCACCACCAACTGCTGTTTAAGGTAAAAGAAAATTGTATTTTTTTATAAAATAAATTAGACAAAGACATAAAAAAGATAACTATTGAGAATATAATTATAATTAAAAGAAAGACTGAAATTGTAAATAATACTTAAACTGGCATTCTATTAACATATTCACCGCGAGGTGTATATGGAAAAATATTACAAAAAAAAAAAAACAAAGTCATACTTTTAAACAAAAAAACACAACCATCTCAAACTCTAAGGAGACTTTTAAGTGGAAATTTTGGATAGATTTTTAATGTATTCATGATTAGATTTACTCACCACTCTGGGAAAATATTTGAAAAAGAGGTAACATTTACTATGATAGACCTGGGATTTATTCTTTGGGGAATTTGAAAGAAATTTGAAAACTTATATTGTTTTAATTGTATTCAAGATTCCCTAAAGAAATTAAAAAATTCACCTCAGAATACACATCAGAACTAGTGATTTCGCTACTATCTTTTTGTGGAACATAATTGAGAAGCAGTTTTCAAAGAACCAATTCTTCGGTACTAATTACATATGTAAAACATGAGTTCTGGAACTAGTTGTAGAACTAATACAATTATTCCTGCTAAAATGAAAATAACTTCGGTGAGTTTAAGAAAAACTCACTGATTGTTCAACTAGGATTTCTTCTTAGTGGTGAGTTTCTCAAAATATTGTGGAATTGGTAATTAAAATCAACACGATATGATAAATTTTAAAATTGTTATAAATTTTTTCAAGTTTCAAGATTATTTCTTGCAATGTTTTTTCTGCTAGTGGTGAAATTTATTAATTCAACTGACCGTGGTGAGTTTCTTAAAAAAGTGTTCTGTTTGAAGTAATATTCATATAGATACAAATTAAAACCTTTTTTTTTGGCATTTTAAAGGTTTTTTCTGCTAGTGGTGAAATATTTTAATTCACCTTGCCGTGGTGAGTTTCTTGAAAAATGCTCTATTTAAAGAAATATGCATAAAGACATAAATTAAAAACTTTTTCTTGCATTTTAATGATTTTTTTGCGCTAATGGTGAAATTTTTTTAATTCCCCTTGCCGTGGTGAGTTTCTTGAAAAATGCTCTATTTGAAGAAATATGCATAAAGATATACCTTAAGAACTTTTTCTTTCATTTTAATGATATTTTCTGTCAGTGGTGAAATTTTTTAATTCACCTTAACGTGGTGAGTTTCTTAAAAATTGCTCTGTTTGAAGAAATATTATAATATATTTATATTAAAACTATTTTTTCACATATTCCAAACATTTGCTTAGTGGTGAATTTTTCTAAAGCCAATTTATTCCACAAAGTCTCTGCTTTCATTAAAGAAAAGCCAATTTTGAATAACTAAAAAAGACTAAATTAACAAAGTATTTTAAAGAAAATAAACGAAATTTGTTTTCAGTCCATTATATAGAAGACAAACACTAACAACACTGCTTTAGTTTATATTCAAAGCCCTTTAAAAAGCATCTATTACAATTTTATAAATTAGTATGTATGTATTAATATTGTGTTAAACTCTTTGAAAAAAACAACTTAAAAGAGTTTACTTTTAATGTTAAGTATAAACAAAAACCTTATATATATTTAATAAAAAAATATTTAGAATTATTATTTTTAGATTTGGTAACTAGATTTAATTAAACAAAGAAAAAATTATAAAATAAATTAAGTAATTTGTTAAGAAAATATGTATGTATTTAGTAGTTTAAATATTATAACTTCTTTTTTGTTAGTTCTAGTATAAAAGCCAAAGTACCTGATAGTTTTAAGTCATAAACTTTAAGTTAGCAATTAAATAAATTAAATAAAATTTAGTTTTTTAGCAATTCGAATCGAACAAGTCCCAAATGAATAAAACTAAAACATTAGTATATGAACAACTTCTCTTAAATATTGTAAATTACTTATGTATACATATGTAACAAAAAAGTGTTTGAATCTAAAATTCTATTTATATGCTTTAATATCTAATCTATATAAAGCATATTATGCAAATTACCTTGAATGTAGTGTCTTACAAGCAAAAACAGAAAAAACTTAATTATTATTAAAAGTCATATTTGTGCTTCTGTGTACAATGAAAATAAATCAGTGAAAATATTTAAAGAAATTTATTAAAAAAAAGCTTGCTATTTAATAGTATTTAAACCTAAATTGATAAAGTATTTACCAAAAATAAAACGAAAAAAAACTTCACAAAATGGAAATTATATTTTTTAAATTTAACCCAAAAAATCTTAAAAACTACTTAATTATTTTTGATTTTAAAATTGTTTAAGCCTTTTATATTATCCCCTTATAATTTTAATAAAACTCATCTCATATATTTTTCCTTTAATATTTAAATAAATTCTAAACTACTTATTTGTATATAACTTAATATTTTGTAATTTTCTTTAATTTTTCTACTTAAAACAAAAAACTTCAAACGAATTATGATATGAAAATGAATTATAGTAATTTAAATTGTATATTTTTATAATATTTTGCATGAATTTATTGTAAAAAAATCCCATTAAAAACATAGTTGTAAATTTATAAAAAACCGTAAAAAAGTTATATTTAAAATAAAAAGTATATATATTAAATATAAGAAAATGTCGAATCCAAATATATATTTGCTTGATTTAAACAAATAAATGCTGGCAATTTTGTTGATAAGTAAATGATTTTTTTATTATTAAATAAAAATATTTAAATGAAAAAAAAAATTAAAAAATGTGTTTTATTTTTGAGGTTATAAATAGCAGTTTCTCAAAACGAGTGATGAAAAAGAAGTTGGCGAAAAAAATTCAATTCGAAAAATTACAAAGTTAAATGTCAGAAATTTAAAGTGGTAAATTTTGAAACGTAACAGAGATATTGGCTTTAATTGTAATTGATCGAAAGTTAACTTATATAAATAACTAGTAGCGCACTTACTAAAATAATCGGTATAGCGGTTAAGGTGTAATTGACTAAAACTAAAACTTCTACGCCGTCTGTCGAACAAATTTAAAACTTTACAGGAACATTTCTCACGATCCCTGAAACTTATATTTGAAATATTGTCCTAGAAGGCGCCGTAGTTCTTGAGTTTATCGATTACGAATAAACATTACTGTTTTATTTATAGAGAAGATAGATAGATAGATAGATAGATAGATAGATAGATAGATAGATAGATAGATAGATAGATAGATAGATAGATAGATAGATAGATAGATAGATAGATAGATAGATAGATAGATAGATAGATAGATAGATAGATAGATAGATAGATAGATAGATAGATAGATAGATAGATAGATAGATAGATAGATAGATAGATAGATAGATAGATAGATAGATAGATAGATAGATAGATAGATAGATAGATAGATAGATAGATAGATAGATAGATAGATAGATAGATAGATAGATAGATAGATAGATAGATAGATAGATAGATAGATAGAATAGATAGATAGATAGATAGATAGATAGATAGATAGATAGATAGATAGATAGATAGATAGATAGATAGATAGATAGATAGATAGATAGATAGATAGATAGATAGATAGATAGATAGATAGATAGATAGATAGATAGATAGATAGATAGATAGATAGATAGATAGATAGATAGATAGATAGATAGATAGATAGATAGATAGATAGATAGATAGATAGATAGATAGATAGATAGATAGATAGATAGATAGATAGATAGATAGATAGATAGATAGATAGATAGATAGATAGATAGATAGATAGATAGATAGATAGATAGATAGATAGATAGATAGATAGATAGATAGATAGATAGATATTGTCGAAAGAAAGTCTGTATTTCTCGAAAACTTAAACGAAATTCCCTATTTTTGCCGTAGGTCCAATTTTTTTGAGGCTTGAACTTAAGTAAAAAATAAAGAACCCATGAAGGATTCCAAAGCTGCTTTTAGTTTTCCTATGCCATCTTTGGGATGTCAGAACATATGGCTCAAATTTAAAACTTTGATAAAAATAGGTCCAATTCGAAACTTCACAGAGCCAACACACCCGGAAAATACGACATGTTTTATACGTAAACATTCTGTCCGTTTTCCCAAAAAACTGCAAAAATCTTAATTTTTTAGGTTTGGATCATTTATTTTTAGGACAAGAAAATGAATTATTATGACGTTTTGGACATATTCTGTAAGTGGTAGGGACCCTGAATTCCGTTTTTCCTGTCTAACAGTGCTGGTATTGTGAAAAAGGAAAATAAATCTATTTCCTAACGAATGTAATCATTGCCTAGAACTACCGATATTTTCTTTAATCGTTTTTCACATAGCCGTGATTCCTTTGCTTCTAGAAGTCAGCACCCTTCCGGGTGGTTTTACGAGGTCAATATTCAAATCTCCAATTCGACAATACTTTCACCCCATTAACACATGACCAGAAGAATATGAATATCCTTTTACGAAACAGGTTTTAAAACTATCCACATAAATATTGAAAGTCAACTACATGGAATTTAGTATCCGGATTCTTCTTTTAACTGAACAGGCTTCAGACAATACAATGGGGGCTACGTTAAGTGTAAAATGTTTTAAATCCCAAATATACATATGTACATTAGGGTTATAACTTCTTTAATTTTTTTTTTTTAATTTTAAATCGGCCCTATCAATTCCACTTAGTGTATAAAAAAGTACTTTGGAAAAGTATATCACTTTTTTTTTAGAGCGTTAAAAAGTTTCCGCGGTAAATGCTAAAAGTACAAAATCTGAAATTTTAGATATAAAAATCCATATGCCGCAGAAGGTTTTTGCACAAAAGTGCCCCAAGAAAAAAGTTTTCGTTATAAGAACACTACAGGCTACCACATATTGGTTTCATATTTTTTATACCAAGTATGGAATTTGAGAATAATATAAAGGGACCTGGTCCCTTCGGTAAAAAACATTTTAAAATTTATTTTACTTAAAATATACTTAAATATTGTCAATAAAAATTATTAAAAAAATCAGGATATATGTATGTATTTGGGTCAGATATGTATTAGTAAAAAAAAACGGACAAATGTAGATCAAAAACTCCAAATTCAAATAGTTTCTATAGGATTTATATTATTCAAGTTTTTCGTATAAGAACTTGGTTTTGAGACAAAGTGGTTTAGTGATGCTAGATTAGTTAGACGTTTAAGAAGTAATTTTGACAATAATTTGGATGGAACATAGATCGATCATAGTATGTATTAGTTAATTTTATCTGGCAGCATTACATTAGTCTGATTGCAAAGTATAGTATATTTTTAGTATTAAAATAAAATCGATTTGTTTTATTAACGCACAGTGCTACCATATTTCTAAAACATGATTGGCAATTCCTATAGTACAGGAGTTGCCGATCGTGGTATTTTTTAAAGTTTAAAAACACTACAACACAAACGTTAGATTTAAAAAATGAATCCATAATTTTTTATACAATTTGAATAAGGTTCAATTTCTTTAAATCGATTTCAAATTTCATAAAAATTAAGTGTAAAGGCAGTTTTAAGCATAACTTTTTTTTTGGAAATTTAGCACGAAATAACGGTATTATACATATGTTTTTGCTGTAACGCACAAAAATATTGTACTACACCTACTTTAAAATATACGATAGATTTAGAATCACTTTCTGAGTCGATTAAGATATATTTGGCAAGCAGTCCATGTAATACATTATGTGCAAGGTACAGACCGCAATTTTCAACATATTTTGATCGGTCCATTATTTCATCTAGTCCTCTTACAAACGGTCTTTCCGATTTGAAAAATTGCGACATTCACATTCTAAATTGTATGAATATCCGCAAAAACCTATTAAGAAAACTTGAAAGCCCCAAATTGGGGACAAATCCCCCCATCTGTTTGGCAACTCTGTTCATAATCAAAAGCTCTCTCTTTTTTTCCAAACTTTGTACTCTTTAATGATTTTTATTTTTATGCCGATCAGTTGTTTACTAATCTTCTTTATTGCAGCAAGTGTTGTTATACTTTCTTTATCAATATTTTTCTTTTTCTTAAATTTTTACTTTTTTTCAAAATCTAAAACATGGCTAAACAATTATTAGGCAAATTGGCAATTGTTACCGGTAAGTAAAATAAAGTTATTCGATTAAAGTTTAATATTAAACTAAACAAAAAAAAAAAAAACATAAAAATCAAGGTGCTGGCTCTGGCATTGGACGCAGCACATGCCGGGTATTGAAAGATTATGGTGCCAAAGTTATAGCAGCTGATCGTAATTTACCAGCAGCTGAAGAGACGGCTAAACAATTGGGTAGTGGTGAGTTTTTAATACAGATTATATATTATCAGCAGCCTAAAATTGTGCTACATAATGAATTTAACTTTTAACTACAGATGTTTACCCCTTGGAAATAGATGTATCATCGTTTGATAGCGTTTGTCAAGCCGTTAAACAAACCAACACTCAATTTCAAACAGTACCCTCGGTGGTGGTTAATTCGGCTGGTATTACACGAGATGGCTATTTACTTAAAATGCCCGTACACGATTATGATGATGTCTACAGTGTCAACTTAAAGGGCACCTTTCTGGTGACACAACAATTTGCCAAGGCCATGATTGAGCACAATATTAAGGATGGCAGTATTGTTAATATTTCAAGTATCGTAGCCAAAATGAACAATATTGGCCAGGCAAATTATGCCGCCACCAAAGCAGGTGTTATATCATTTACCGAGGTGGCATCGAAGGAATTTGGTAAATTTGGCATACGGGTCAATGCCATCTTACCCGGTTACATTAATACACCAATGGTTGAGGTGGTGCCCGACAAGATTAAGGAACAAATTGTTGTACGTTGTCCACTGGGTCGCATGGGTGAACCGTATGAAATTGCCGAAGTAATAGCATTTTTAGCATCTGATAAATCTTCGTATGTTAATGGTGCTGCCATCGAAGTAACAGGTGGCCTAAAGTGAGTGAAATTTCTTTGAGTGACTGTAATGACTGTTGCGTTGTTAGTGATGATGATGATGGCGATATTGGTGGTAATGCTGACAATGTTGTGTTAATATTTGTTTATGATTATGCTTTCTTTTTGTCTTTTAATTTATGTTAATAATGGCATTTATTAGTTTTAATAAAATTAAGTGTTAAATAGTTAATGATGGATTTTTTAAAATATTTTATTATTTTTACTAGCGTATCCAAGTTGAAATTAATATTGACATTTGTACGCCTTCAGAATTGGTTCTATATTTGGAAAATAATGCATTCAATTCGTTGTAGTGTAGTAGACCAGAGTCTCTGATGGTAATCGAACACACAATCCCCAGTCGGACACTATCAACAACCCTATCGGGGCATCCGTAGGCTATAAAAGACATATATACATATTTTGAAGGAGTAGAAAAGTGCATTCCGACCTGCATATATACATACATATGTACATTAGTTAGTTTGAAAGGAGGATGTACATACATACATCAAACCCGAAGAAATACACCTACGCCTCTATCGAGCCTCTTGTGCCCTCCTTAACCAGTGCCTCAGGTGGGAATCGAACCCACTAACCTACCGGGGGCTATAGGGTCGACTATAGTAGCGACTATAGAGTCGACTATATTTTAGACTATAGAGTTGACTATAGAGTCGATTATAGTGTCGACTATAGAGTCGACTATAGTGTCGACTATAGGGTCGACTGTAGAGTCGACTATACTATACAGTCAACTGTAGTGTCTACTATAGAGTCGACTATAGTGTATACTATACAGTCAACTGTAGTGTCTACTATAGAGTCGACTATAGTATCAACTATAGAGTCGACTATAGAGTCGATTATAGTGTCGACTATAGAGTCGACTATAGTGTCGACTATAGTGGCGACTATAGAGTCGACTATAGTGCCGACTATAGAGTCGACTATAGTTTTGACTATAGAGTTGACTATAGTTATTATTAGGCCCTATCACAACGTAGTAGTCAGTAATATTCTAAAATCGAAAACATTTTTCCCGGGTCATTTTGGTGCAAAAACCTTCAGTGGCAAATTGGTTTTCTAAAATCATTCACAAACAAATTTACACGATTATTTAATAGTATAATTTACAAGTTTGGGTATTAAATTTAGGAAAGGGATAAACCCTAGGCCCCATCCTTGCTTTTTCTCCATGTAAATGTCGTGGGTTAAACAAAGACACTTGTTTATATCGAAAATTTCGGATTTTGTTTTAAAAGGCCCTGTCCTCGCTTTTTCTCCATGTAAATGTCGTGGGTCAAACAGAGCCACTTGTTTATATCGAATATTTCGGATTTTGTATTAAAAACTTTGCTTAGAATAAATTTTGAAAACCTTAAAGCATTTGCCGCGGAAACTTTTTTAACGCTTGAGAAAAGGTGAGCGTATACGTACATTTTTATACTCTATGTGGATTGGATATGGCCGATTTTTAACTTTAAAAATGTTTATAAAAGTTATTACATCTTCCAGCAAGTGAACTGCCTACAGACAACTCAATAGACCAGATTAGGGACTAGTCAATAGGCTAGAGAAAGTCCAAAGAATAGTATAGTCAATAGATATGTAAGTATAGAGTCTAGTCAATCGACAAATCCAGAGTAGAGGCATACATAATTATTTAAGGAATTACTTCCGATTTAATGTTAACGTTTTAAGGGTGTAGGGTTTTTTATAAAACGTATCTTCGATAGTATAAACCGAATAATTTCTAAACCAGTTGTTTTTTTTAAACTCACGAAAACCATTTTTTAACTCTTCATTTTTTCATGAGATATGAGTTACATATATAGATTTTGTTTTTGTTTTTCACGAGAGAAATCAAAACGAAACACGAATAAAATCACATTTTTTTTTTTAATTTTAGACATTTTTGTTGCAGTTTTATTTTAATAAATTATCTTCGTTTCTTTTTTTAACATTATTAACAATTTCACAAAATTTGTCTTCATTTTACAGTTCTTTTCCTTTTAACTTTTGCAATTTTAGGCAACCACAATGCGACGACGTTTGTTCTTATTCTTATTGAGGCGTCTGCGATTGGTGCGTCTCTTAATGACGCGGCGTTTAACGGGACGAGTTCTCTTGTTGTTGTTCAAAATAACACGTTGACCATTTTTGAAGTAGCCACGATATCTGGCTGGTACACGTACACTGACAACTTGACCACGTTTAGTACCACGACGTCTTAAGTTAATGCGAGCTGGGCCATTATTGGCCTTAGCATCGGAAGTACCCTGAATTTCTTGATCGGTAACAACATATTCCTCAGCTCCAGCTGCCAAAGCAGCAGCTAATGTATGTTCGTCAACAATGGCACCTTCTTCCTCGGCTTCCTTGTCATTATCGCTAGATGAGCCGCGACCATAAAGGTGAATACGGTTAACTGCTTCACCTTCGTTTCCCGCTCCAGCTCCTGCTCCGGGTTCAGGACCAGCACCAGCTCCAGTGGGACTTAAAGTTTCAGTTGTAATAGTTCCAGTAGCAGTAGGTATGGTACCATCTGATGTAATAGTTGTGGTCGTTGGTGACAAACCAATGCCATCATCGGAATTAGCTCCAGTAATAATAATGGGTATAATGGGTTGCTTTTGGTTCTGGCCGAACATGTTCTTGAACAATACGAACTTTTTCATAAACAAGCGACCACTAGAAGCATCACCTTTCTTTGAGGCATCATTAACAACAACTTCATCATTTTCCAACTGATCATGATCATCAGCATCTTTAACATCATCTTCGATAATTTGAGCCGCACGATATCTGGAAGCTAAATAAATACCAATTACTATTTTGTAAACCTGAATACAAAGAATATTTTCGTAAACTCACCTTTAACTGGTTCGGGCTCAGGTTCGGCCAAGGCCACTACAGCAAAAGCTGCCAACAGGACAAATGTCAGAGTGAAGATTTTCATAATTGAAACTACTTTTAGATCAATAAAAGAACTTTTCAATAAATCTCTTGTGATTGCTGTGATTGCAAATCAATGTTTGATAATTATCGATCGACAATCAATTCTTTTTATACGATTTCAAAATTGGGGCTCAGACATTTAAACAAAATCAAAACTGAATATCATTTCATATTCATCAACTATTTACTTTTATGTTACGCTTAATGCAAAAATTTATGGTCAAGTACTTACTCGTTTAGCAAACGGTAAATGCGAAAGTACAACTATTTTTGTTTTATTATTTCTTTTTTTTTTTTTTTTTTTTTTGTTTACTTATTATTTCATTTAAATGCCCAAGAACTTAAAGCCACATTTAAAGCGCTCTAAGCTATTTTCATTGAAGAAGAAAAAGTAATAAAGAAATAGAAATTTCTTTAAAGTCATCATCGTCATTAAAATTTCATTGAAATCATAAAATCATAGATTATATCGTTCGTCAAAAGAAATGTACATAGAATAGGTTTTCTTGACATCAGTAGCATACATTGTTTACACGGACGGAGGTAAACATGTAAATTTTAGTTCTTTTTTACATTTTGTAATTTTTATAAAAACATAAGTACATTCATAAGTGTGTAAATACTTAGATTAATTAAAAAAATAAATAGAAAAGAATTTGAGAGATAAAGATCTTCAATCGTCTTAGAATCATTTTCAGAGTCGTAATCAAACTACAGGTCGCAATTTTGAAGATAATTCAATGAAGTTTGGCACATGATCTTTTATTGACACAGGAACGAAGTCTATTGAGAATGGTTAACATGGGTCCATTATTTCACCTAGCCCCCATACAATTGAACCCCTGAATAAGGCTTGTAAACCTTGTAATCCAACTACAGGTCGCAAATTTGAAGATAATTCAATGAAGTTTGGCACATGATCTTCTATTGTCCCAGGGACGAAGCCTATTGAAAATGGTTAAGATCGGTCCATTATTTTACCTAGCCTCCATACAATTGAACCCCTGAATAGGGCTTGTAAACCTTGTAATCAAAATGCAGTTCGCAATTTTGATGATAATTCAATAAAGTTTGGCACATGATCTTCTATTGTCCCAAGGAACGAAGCCTATTGAAAATAGTTAACATCGGTCCATTATTTCACCTATCCCTCATATTTTTACAACAGGTGTAGGGTATTATATGGTAGGCCTCGCCCGACTATAATTTCTTACTTGTTTTTACTATTTTGTATGAAGAATGTTCGGTTTTGGGGGGTTTGGATCCGTGCCTGCTGATCTGAATACACAGTTCAAAAAATACAAATTTTGGATTATGCCAGCCTTGTGTAAATTAGCGATATGTCCACATAAGGGACAATGTAATGGTGTTCAGTATAATAATAAAAATAAAACAAAATCATATATATTATAAGTTTTCAAATAATTTATTTATCGTTTGTCAGGTGTTGTATCTAGTAATGGCGTCTGTTGCGGCGTCTCCTGCTACGGCGATTTCTCCTACTGCGCAGACGATTTCTGTAGCGGCGTCTCAATTGAGCACGACGTTTGTTGGCCTTTTTAATTCGTTTTCTAAGACGACTTATACGTCTTCTATTGCGCCTTGCTATTTTGCGACGATTAGCTGCTAGCCGCCTACGTCTGCGTTGTTGTTGGCGACGTATCCTTTGGAAACGCATACGTCTGCGCATCATTTGACGCCTGCGGTTTCTCATAAGGCGTTGTCGGCGTCTTAAAGCTGCTTGACGACGACGACGTTGCATCATCTGTCGGCGGCGATAGTTATTAGGGCGAGCTCTTGCAGAACGACCAAGTCCAGCAGGGTTATTGAAGTTCTTCATATTGTTGTTAATATTAAGTAATTCATTTTGTTCGAATCTAGGTCTACGATCTAGATCACTGTCAGCTACTTCTGCGCTATCATCTTCATAGTTGTATTCATCATCTTCATCAAATTTAAGATCCTCGTCATCTCCTGCTTGTGGTAGTTCATCGTCATTAGCTGAACGTGCATCTGGAGGTGGTGGTGGTGGAGGAGGTGGTGGTGGTGGAGGTGGTGGAGGTGGTGGTGGTGGAGGAGGTGGTGGTGGTGGAGGTGGTGGTGGTGGAGGAGGTGGAGGTGGTGGCGGCGGTGGTGGAGGTGGAGGTGGTGGCGGAGGTGGTGGTGGAGGCGGTGGTGGAGGAGGTGGTGGAGGTGGTGGTGGTGGAAGTGTTCCTGTTGGAGGTGTTGGAGGTACTGTTCCAGTTGGAGGTGTTGGGGGTACTGTTCCAGTTGGTGTACATGGTTCACATGTTGTTGGTGGTGGCGCTGGTACCATAGTAGTAGTAGGTGGTTCAGGAGCTGGTTGTTGTGGTTGATGTTTATTCATCCATGGGTAAAACCGAGGTTCTCCTACGTTCGAGCGCTCTCGTTGTTCGAACAATTTATATCCTTTTCTATTTCCTTCATGTCGACCATCTGTAAATAAAATTTCAATATTTAACATGAATTTCAACTGTAGTAGGGATATAGCAGATATTTCTTTATAACTTACATGCAGACTGCATAAACAGCGCGGCCAGAGCCAGCAAAAGCAGGCTCGTGCGCATTTTCGCAAGTTTACTTAATGCTTTATAAATATGAAATTGGAAAATATCGTAGTTTTGATATCTTCAAATCACTTTTATACTGTAGGAAATTCTTCTTTAGTATGTGGTTATGTAGAAGAATACCAACAGGTGAATGATACTTTTTTCGCAAATTCGCAAAATATTTATATAATTCTTTGGATTCATTATTGTTAGTTTTTCTTGGGGAATTAATGAATTCGAATTTAATTAAGATCACTAAATTAGATTTATGGTCGATATACTAAGTTTTTAGTATCATTGTTAATTCATATTTGCAACAAAAACTATACAAATCTAATAAAAAGAAATTTAAAAATTTGCATAAATTTTGCAAACATTTCTGTTCTTGTTTCTTTTTGTTTTATTTCGAATAGAAAAATACTAAAACAAATATAAAAAGTTATTAAAATATATATTTCAGATAAAAGGGTAATGACCTCAAGATAATAGATCTAAATAAATTGAAAAATATTCCTGCAAAATATTTATTGGAATAACTTGTAGACAGAAGAGTGCGGTTGGAGCCAACAAAAGCAGATTGGAGTGCATTTTCGTTACTTCATTCGATATTAAAAATTATTGGAAAAAGGAATATCAACTAATCAATTTTTTTTTGCATAATTTTAAAGTTTTTTACTTAGAATTTATAATTTTTTATTTAATTATAGGAAATTTATGAATAGAATTTTTTAATACCACTAATCTAATTTATAAACATGTATAACAAGCAAAATCATTTTTGCAATAAAATCTATGTAAATTTTTTTAGGACAAAATTTGCATATATCTCACATACATCTATGGTTTTGGCTATTATTTCTTGTCGTTAAGATCAAGTATACAACAAAAATTTTACAAAATAAAATATTAATGAAAGATCTTTATAATTTCCTTGGTGATAGAAAAATAATAAGTATAACAATTCTGGCAATGTAAACTCGATGCTGTTCCAAACTCAAGCAAGTACTTTGGGTCTACACGTAGAGTAAAGAATATGCAATATACGACACACCGCTTTGCTGGAAGGAAGAGAGGGGAGGGGGAACAAATGAGGGGAAAAAAGGGCCGCGGAAGGGAGAGGGGAGAGAAAAGGAAGGGAGACCAAAGGGGGGAGCGCGGAGAGGGAAGAGGAGGGGGGAGGCCCACCGAAGACGGAGGAGGGGGGGAGGAACGGGCGGGGGAGGGCGGCGGGGCGAGACAGCAGCGGGGGAGCCGAACGAAACGAACGAACGACGAACGAACGAAACGAACGAACGAAACGAACGAACGAACGAACGAACGAACGAAACGAACGAACGAAAAGAACGAAACGAACGAACGAACGAACGAAACGAACGAACGAACGAAGAACGAACGAACGAACGAAGAACGAACGAAACGAACGAACGAACAACGAACGAACGAAGAACGAACGAACGAACGAACGAACGAACGAACGAACGAAACGAACGAACGAACGAAACGAACGAACGAACGAACGAACAAAGAACGAACGAACGAAGAACGAACGAACGAACGAACGAACGAAAACGAACGAACGAAACGAACGAACGAACGAACGAAGAACGAAACGAACGAACGAACGAAAACGAACGAAACGAACGAACGAACGAACGAACGAACGAACGAACAACGAACGAACGAAGAACGAACGAACGAACGAACGAACGAACGAACGAACGAACGAACGAACGAACGAACGAACGAACGAACGAAACGAAGAACGAACGAACGAACGAACGAACGAAAGAACGAACGAACGAACGAACGAACGAACGAACGAAGAACGAACGAACGAACGAACGAACAACGAAGAACGAAACGAACGAAACGAAGAACGAAACGAACGAACGAACGAACGAACAACGAACGAACGAACGAACGAACGAACGAAACGAACGAACGAACGAACGAACGAACGTAACGAACCGAACGACGACGAACGAACGAACTAAACTATACTTAACTGTAACGAAGAGAACGAACGAACAACGAACGAAACGAACGAAACGAACGAACGAAAACGAACGCGACCGAACGAACGAACGAACGAACGTAACGAACGAAGCGAACGAACGAACTAACGAACGAAATCGAACGAAACGAAGACAGAACGAACGAACGAACGAACGAACCGAACGAACGAAACGAACGAACGAACGAACGAAGAACGAACGAACGAACGACCGAACGAACGAACGAACTAACTAACGAAGAACTAACGAACGAACTAACGAACGAACTCAACGGAACTAGACGAACGAACTAACGAACTACGAAGAACGAACGAACGTAACGAAAGAACGAACGAACGAATCGAACGGAACGAAGAACGAACTAACTAACGTAACGAACGAACTACTAACTAACTAACTAACTAACTAACTAACTAACTAACTAACTAACTAACTAACTAACTAACTAACTAACTAACTAACTAACAAACTAACTAACTAACTAACTAACTAACTAAATTTAAAAGCATTCGTGCAGAAACTTTTTTAACGTTTGGGAAAAAGTGATGTACTTTTTCGACGTCCTTTTTTATGATCTATATGGAATGGATAGGACCAATTTGAAATTTAACAATTTTTATAAAAGTTATAACCACAGTATTTATGTTGGGATCAGTGTCCCCACTTTGGTTATTATTAACCAAAATTGGTTGTTTTTATTTTGCAAGTGTACATGTGAACTAGTTAAACTAAATGCTGTTTGCTTTTATTCTCTTTTTAAAATGTGAAAATAAAAACTTTCTTTGATCTTTAGTAATAAACCAACTAGAACTGAACTGGAACTGAACTAGAACTGAACTAGAACTGAACTAGAATTGAACTAGAATTGAACTAGAACTGAACTAGAACTAAATTAGAACTGAACTAGAAGATGCGGGTTTTTGTCATTCCGTTATAAATATTAGCAAAAGTAAGACGGTCCAACTATGTCCGTCCGTCAGTCTCTTTATTGAAAACACGAGAGAGTCGAAAAGAAACAAGATAGAGAGCTGAAATGTTTTGTCAAAATATTTTTAGTTGGTATTGAAAATGGAAAATATCGGTCAATGATTTCACCTAGCCCCCATATCAGGCCTTACTCAGAAAATGAGTATATTGCTAGAAACTGACTTAAAAAACCATACATATGTATATAGCGATTATATTCAACATAAACAAGTTTAATTGGAGACGAAATGTTACTGTTTTAAGGATCGCCACAAAATTGACACTATCCCCCATATAAAGTCCTCTCAGAAAATTACTTTAAAGCTCATAATTAGCTACAAAATTGCATTATAGCAACAAAATTAAACATAATCAAGTTTTAATGGAACTAAAATCTCACTTTAAATTCTTTGAGAATCGGGACATAATTGATACTAGGCCTCATATAAGCATTTGTTGTGTCAACACTGGCTGGGATATTAGTATTTAAAGTAATTTTATTATAAGTATATATAATAAATAATGCTTGAAACCAATTTACAAGCAATCTATGTTTTCTAGGTTTAAGAACACAAAAATAGTTCTAGCAGCTAAATATTTCCAAAATAATATCCTTATTCAAATTGAAAAATATGAGTTATCGCCAGATAACTACCTTTTTCCAATGAAACTTATTTTAGAATAGATTAGAAGAGATCTTCAGCAAAAGGAATATTACAGTGAAATTTTTAGTATTTACCAAGTTTTAAACCTTTTACCCCTTTTAAGATTCCTTTTGTTAAAATGAACATTTCAAATAAAACAGAATACTATTACGTTATAAGTTTTTCAAAATTTATTAATCGTTTGTCAGAGTTCTATTTAAACTTGGCGGATAATCAGTTTCCTTCCAGGGCGGCGTCTAAAACGACGTAAACGAATTTGCTGTCTGATGCGATTTCTCCTGTTGCGGCGACGCCTTCTATTGCGGCGTCTTACATTAGCACGGCGTCTTTTAGCCCTAATACGTTGCATTCTAATTCTCATTAATTGTCTCCTATGGCGTAGTGCTACTCTGCGGCGGCTTGCTGCTAGACGTCTACGTCTAAGAATCTCCCGGCGACGCATTTTCTGAATTCGATTGCGTCTGCGAATCATTTCACGTCTGCGGTGTCTTTGCAAACGTTTACGATAACTGTTTCTATTTCTGTTCTTTCTAAAGTTCCTTAAACGTTTTCTTTGCATGATGCGTTGTCTGCGTCTCATAGCCTGTTGGCGACGACGGCGCATCATTTGACGACGGCGCCAATTAGAGATGCGTGATCGTGCAGCACGACCAAGTTCTGCGGGATTGGTGGTCAAGTCATCCTTTTCGTTGCTAAGATTAACTAAATCGCTTTCATCGTCATCATATTTGCTATTGAGTTTTGGTCTAACAAAGCGACTTAAGCCACGAGCTGCTTCCTCTTCCTCTTCATTTTCCTCCTCTTCTTCTTTATCTTCTTCTTCTTCTTCGTCGTCTTCTTTGTCTTCATCATCCTCCTTGGGTTCATCTTCTTCATCATCCTTGGCATCATCTTCTTCATCATCTTCGGGTTCGTCGTCATCACCTGCTGGGGGATCATCTTCATCATCATCAGCTGGTGCATCTGGAGGTGGTGGTGGTGGAGGTGGTGGTGGAGGAGGTGGTGGTGGTGGTGGAGGAGGTGGTGGTGGTGGAGGAGGTGGTGGTGGTGGTGGTGGAGGAGGTGGTGGTGGAGGTGGTGGTGGTGGTGGTGGTGGTGGCGGAGGTGGAGGTGGAGGAGGTGGTGGTGGTGGTGGCGGTGGTGGAGGAGGTAGTGTTCCTGTTGGAGGTGTTGGAGGAAGTGTTCCTGTTGGAGGTGTTGGTGGTAATGTTCCTGTTGGTGTACATGGTTCACATGTTGTTGGTGGTTCTGGTCCCGTAGTCATAGTAGTAGTTGGCTTAGGAGTAGTTGTTGTTGTCTTCTTATTCATCCATGCTGTGATAAAACGAGGTTCATCGTCGTTCGAACGCCCGCGTTGTCCAAACAATTTATATCCTTTTCGATTTCCCTCATGGCGACCATCTGTAAATACATTTTATGAATGAATTAATTCCATGTGGATATATAGAAAATGTTTATTTATGACTTACATGCAGACTGCATTAACAGCGCGGCCAGAACCAGCAAAAGCAGGCTCGTGCGCATTTTCGTAAGTTTTCCTAATAGCTCTATATGATATTTTCAAATAACTTTTATTCTGTAGGGAATTCTTCTTTAGTATGTAGTCTAAAAGAGGAATACCAACAGATGACTGATACCATTTTCGCAAATTCGCAAAATATTTATATGGTTCTTTGGTTCATAGTTTTCCATTCATTCAAAGGGAATTAATGAATTCGAATTTAATTAAGAATACTAAATCAGATTTATGGACGATATACATAGTAAGTTTTTAGTATCAAAGTAAACAAATCGAATGAAAAAAAATTATAACATTTGCATAAATTTCGCAAAAAACACACACACACACACATACTTAGTTTTGTTCTTGTTTCTTTGAAAATTTGCACACAAACAATCAGCACTGTCAACACCAAAATGAACTTAATTGACCTGGTCTAAACATAAGTACGACTTTAAACAATGTGTGGTCGAACTTTAAATATTGATAATTTACATAAAAAATAATAATTTAAATAATAAAATATAAAAAATGCCGCTGACAAAAGCAATATTTAGATCTAGATCGTAAATGTAGTTGTTGGGTTAAACTATTTTTAAAATACAGGTTCATACGTAGATGCTTAACATAAAGAATTTTTTAACTAAATATTAAGACAGTTAAAATAGTTTTTAATAACCTAAATAAACATGTTTATATGTTTATTTTGCTCTTCTAGTTCTGGGAAAGATATTTGATACTGTTTAGAAGATAGATCGACAGATAACATAGCCCAATCTTAAATAGTTTATAATAAAATAATAAAACTACCTATAGATTGGAGACGTTAAAGTTTAAAGGATATGTAATAAAGGAAAAACAAAAGGAATTTTTTTTTGTAATATAAGTTTTAATTTTTATTTATCCATTTATCGGTGGGCATTATCCTTTTCAATATTGACGACGACGATTTCTGCGTACGACACGACGACGTTGGCCGCGGCGGGAACGCCTGATGCGGATTTGTTTTGGTCTCTTGTTGCGTCTTTGTCTTCTCAATTGTTGGCGGCGACGTTGGCGAATTTTCCTCATGATACGGTTTCTCAAGCGATTAAGACGTCTACGTTCGTTGCGGCGTCTGGCAATTTGGTTAGCTCTGCGGCGACGTCGCTGTTGTTGTTTTCTCCATTGCTCCAAACGACGACGGTTGCGTTGTTTTGTTTGAGTCCTACGGCGGTTATTTTGAACACGTTGTTTACGTCGGTTGCGTTGTCTGCGTTGTTGGTTACGTCTTCTCAGTTGTTGATATCTTTGCCTGCGGCGTTGATTGCGAATTAGTCTTTGGTAATTTCTTCTTTGACGTTTAAGTTGACGGTTAAGTCTGTCACGTTGGGCACGCAAACGTCTTTGTCTACTACGCCATCTAGATGAACTGGAACGGTAAGCACGTCCTTCAGCAATATCAGAGCTTTCCGATTTAAGAATTTCATTTTCGATAATATCGTCTTCATCGTCTTTATTGAAATAAGAGATAGATCTTTCCTCAGGGCCGTCACCTTCACCATCAGGGCCGTCACCTTCACCATCAGGGCCGTCTCCTTCATCATCAGGGCCGTCTCCTTCACCATCAGGTTCTTTTTCATCAGGTTCATCTTCATCAGGTTCTTTTTCATCAGGTTCTTTATCATCAGGTTCATCTTCATCAGGTTCTTTTTCATCCGGATCCTCATCTTCTGGTGGGGTGGGTTCTTCAGTATCTGTAGGCTCTTCAGTATCAGTAGGTGGTTCTTCGGTATCAGTGGGTGGTTCTTCAGTATCAGTGGGTGGTTCTTCGGTATCAGTAGTTGGTGGTGGATCTTCAGTATCAGTTGTGGGATCTGTTGTAGGAGGTGTTTCAGGTAAATCTGTTGTTGGTGTTTCGGGCGGTGTAGGTTCACCAGTTGGTACGGTAATCGTTGTGGTAGGATCAGTTTCAGGTGGTAAAGTTGTGGTAGGATTTTTAATTGCCGCTAAAGCAGCAAATTTATCAAACAATGGATATACGGCGTTGACATAACCTATACAATGAAATAATAATAAAAATTATTATTAAGGTCCAGAGAGTTTCATTTGATTTTTCATTTTGATATTTACCTGTTGATTGCAGCAAAACTGCTACTAAACAAACAAAGATTAAAGTGGGCTTTGATGCAGCCATGACTATTAAAATCTTCTGTTATATTCTGTGTTGAAAGCCAAATCAAAATCGTTTTTGATTCCAAACGATCAGTTGTTTAAATTGTTTTGCTTTACACTCCACCAAGTTGTAAGGCTTGGTAGTGAACTGACTTAATACCGGCCTCCCAACCATATTTATATGTTGTAAAATCTTGTAAATTTGCTTACATTTCTCCAAAGAAATTCTACATTCTGAAATTCTATGGAAAAAGAAACAACAATTCCATGCAGTCGTCCATAAATTAAAGCGCTGTAATCAAATCAATTTTACATAAAAAACAACGATAACGGCAATAGACAAAAAGAAAGATCATCTCATTTGAATAATCCAATGAAACGTTGTAACACCATTGTAGAGGCCTACCGATCGATTTGCTTTATATGTATGTATGTGTCGCCAAGACAATCAAATTATGTTTATTATCAAATATGTATTTATAAATATTTGCATTGTTAATTTTTACAAACCAATACACATTTAGCAAACTATTGGCCATTACATACATACATACATGTTCTTTTACTGCTGACTTACATACAGTTAGTTGTAAGAGCAAATCAGTGAATACTATTTTTAGCTAACAAAATTAATATTCGTGTGTAAATTTGTGACCTAAAAATCTTCTTTAATAATTGTAAAACGTGCACTGAAGTAACGAAATAGTAATTATAATTGGCAAAACTTCAATTACAATTACAAATAATAGTAACAGTACATTACACATTATAAGTATTTGTAACTGGCAAAACTTCAATTACAAAAAATTGTAATTAGTTATTGCTCAATTATACATTAAAAGTAATTGTAATTGTTATGTGTTTGTGCTGATGTTTGTAATAATTGAAAAATATTGGTCCTACACCTTGAAGTATACTAATAGGCTAAGAATCACTTTCTTAGATATGTATGTCCGTCAATGAAATCAGATTAAAATCGTATTAACTTAAATGTGAGTTTTTATCCCAGAGAAAAATATTTTTTTTGTAAAATTTTTGATAATTCCAGATAATAGGAAACATACATCTGAAGTTTTAGTAAAATCGAATAATGTTAACCCATAAACATAGCTGTAAAATTTCGATTACGATTAATAATCAATTAAATTATTTTTCAAAAATAATCGTAATGATTATTTAATTCTCTGGTATAAAATTTCTGATTATTAATTGATTACGATTAAAATTAATCTAAAAATAATCAGGATTAATTTAAATTAATGAAAATAACCAAAAATAATCAGAATTAATCAAATAATTAATTTGATTATTTTCAAGGATTAATTTTGATTATTTTTGATTAATTTCAATATATTTGGTACAATTCTCTATCTTTTTACATTACGAGTAATGGAAAACTGTTTTTTAAGTTACACACTATTCGATTAGATGACTATTTTATTGAAAACAATATATTTATCGAGTTTATTTCGATTGAAAATCTTGATCTCAGTACAACATATTAGAAAAAATTACTGCAATCATTTCGAAATGGGTCTCAAAAAATCCGTAATTTTTAGCGGATTACCGGAAATATATTTAAATTTTTCATAGAGTTTTTTTTGGGATGAAATTATACTAAATATATGGAAAATAATCAAAATTAATCCTTGAAAATAATCGACTAATTTTTATTGATTAATTTGATTTTTTTTTATTATTTTCATTAATTTCAATTAATCCCTAATTATTTTTAGATTATTTTTAATCGTAATCAATAATTAATTAAACAAATTTAAAATAATCGTTAATTAATCATTAACTTTACATTTTTAATAAAAATAATCTAATTAATAATGATTACGATTATTAATCATTATTTTACAGCTATGCCCATAAATGGGCAAAAACCCTTAAGACGGCAGTTTAAAAAATCCAGTTTCAAACTTTTACCAATTTTGTTAAGTAAATTTTAAAATTTTAAGAAAGTCTCCATATGACTTATGGATAATAAAGAAGGGAATACAATGGTAAATAAATTAGATCACTATCTTTCACATATTAGCAATAAGTGCGATTTGAATTTTGAGGAGATGACAATTTTTTGTCAAAATTTTTGAAAAACATTGCTTATTCTTTACTGTTATGCATTTTATATAAAACTTTTAAAGAATATATAATTCAAGATAATAGAAAATATATTTATCTGAAATTTTAGTAAAATCCAATAATGTTAACCCATAAACTGTGAAGGTTAAACTCAAGCTATGCAATATTGGAAAATCCTCTTGAAACCATAATGAAATATTATATCGTTTTCAAACGATTTAAATGAAACTTAGGCAAAATATATAATTAAGACCCATATTTATGACGACAACGAAAAAAAATCACATTAACCCTTAAACGTAAATATATTTTTAAAATTATATAGAACGTCCGTAATATAAGAACAAAATATTCAATGTCATTTTGCGATGAAATTGTGGGTGGTAGAAAAAATCAGATATCAGATTCGGTTTCAGCAATCGCGCTAAATTTTTCCAGAATGCTTTCCTATAACTTAAAGTTTAAGTCTGGAAGCAGAACTTTATGGAAACAATTTTCTCATATATTAGATCAATTATGGCGCGATCCTCCTAATATTTTCGTTCATACACATTTTGTTTATGTCGAAGTTCATCATTGTACTCGTATTTTTAAGCCAATAATAAGTAATTTTCTGAAGGGGACCTTAAATGGAGAGTTGGGTCAACTATGGCGCGATCCTCGTATATATTTTTAGAAAGATTTTGACTCATAAAACTTTTTTTGTCGAATTTCAGCGCTGCACTCGTATTTTTAAGCCGGTATTGAGCGTTAAAGTCTAGAGGACCTTGTATGGGGGTAGGGTCCATTATGGGGCGATTCTCGTAAATTATTTTTTTTTTTTTTGTTCATACAGGTCTTGTTTATGTTGAATTTCATCGCAGTACTTGTATTGTTAATATAGTAATGATTAACGCTTATTTTTTACAGGGATCGGTCAATTATGGACCGATCCTCATAGAATTTGGTAGAGGAATTTTGTCAAGCACAAAACTTATTTATGTCGAATTTCATCGCTATACTCGCATTTTTAAGCTAGTAATATTTTGAAGGAGACCTTATATGAGGGGTAGGGTCAATTATGGACCGATCCTTATAGAATTTGATAGAGGAATTTTGACAAGAACAAAACTTAGTCATGTCGAATTTTATCGCTATACTCGCATTTTTAAGCCAGTAATTTTCTGAAGGGGACCTTATATGAGGGGTAGGGTCAACTATGGATTGATCCTTATGGAATTTGGTAGAGAAATTTTGGCTCGCATAAAACTTATTCATGTCGAATTACATCGCTATATGGGTGTTAAAGTCATTTTAGAAGAAGACTTTATCCTCATAGAATTTGGTAGAGAAATTTTACCTCGCATAAAACTTATTAAGATCGCATTTCATCGCTATTCTCACGTTTTTAATCCAGTAATGAGCGTTAAAGTAATTTTCTAAATGCGACCTTATATAGGGGGTAGAGTCAATTATGAACCGATCTTCATAGAATTTGGTAGAGAAATTTTGGCTACCATAAAACTTATTCATGACGAATTTCATCGCTATACTCGCATTTTTAAGCCAGAAATGAGCGTTAAAGTCATTTTCGGAAGGGAACCTTATATGGAGTTTCCTATAAAATATATTCAAGTCGAATTTCATTGCTATAGAACTTCTTTTAGACAGTTATTAGCGTCAAAGTCATTTTCTGACAGATACTTCATATGGGATGTAGCCGATGCTTTTAAAATTTTAGTAGATTAAGGTTCCTATACATGTTATGAGCGATAAAGTAATTTTCTGAGGGAACCTTATATGGGGGCTAGTCGAAATCGTGGACCGATATTGCCCATCATATTTAATACCAAACAAACTGCATCAACATGAAATACACTATGCGACAAAAATAAATACCTGGAAAGTGATACTATTTTTCTGAAAGGTGGATCCGGGTATAACAAGAATATGTTTTTGAAATTTGCCAAACACCTCCAAAATCTTGAGTTATGGATAAAAAAACCAGTTTTTCGCACCTTTATGCACTTATGAGTCAGTAATTAAGTTGAATCCGAACCGATTTAAAATTTCTCCACGAATTTAGAAAGCAGAAGCTGAGGCCTTTATAATTACATATATAACGTTTAAGTAACCTGGAGAGATATGTGTGAGTTTCACCAGCAAACATATTTTTTATGTAAGCTTTGCACCGTTGTCCAAGTTTGGAGATGTTTTATGAAAGTATTTTATATAGGAACCGTACCATTTATTAACTGAATAGAAATCCATGTTTATTCATGAGTAAAACACAACTTTGTTTTTAAAAATCCGTTATCAATTGACAACGTTATTGGTCTTTTTCTTAAATCAAAATTGTTCAAAAACTGATTTCTGAAGGATGCTTTATGGGGGATGTGGTTAAATATGGGCCGACGGATATGGCTAGAACTAATGTTGGATTTTCGGTGGGAACATCAGCGACTTCCACATTGGGATCACCCATTTTGTAATGTTCGATTGTACTTTCGATCTCCGTTTTTATTTGTTTAAGTGTTTGTATGCATATCGGAAATTCCGTTTTTATTTTAGTAGAAATTGGAAAAATCGGTTTTTCACCTCAAAACTTCACAGCCGTTGCGGCATTTGTGCACTTTATCCTATTAGCAATCTACAATTCTAGATTGAGGAGGCGGGGATTTTTCATTTTGTCGTAATTTTTTTTGCTTCATACAGGCTTGGAACACTCTAAGCCCCACTGAAAAATTGTGCATGTATAAAGCCTTGAAGATATAATTAACTACTTATTGAACTGAAAAGCAATAATGGGTGTGGATCCTCTCATATGAACTAAATAATAATAGTCGTATATCTGGGTTTGACATTCTTATAATCATTCAGGTAAAAAATTGGCAGCCTAGCAACAGTGGGCAAGGTACTTCCTCTATGCAGTAAATATTAAAATCAGAATATCTGGGAAACTGGGATAGCTACAGTCTTAAAATTTTTTAAAATTAAGAACGTTTGCAGTATAATTATAAAGAACAAATGTAGACCAGTAATAGTGGACGTTACACTCTCCATTAAGAACTAAATTATGTATGTCTATCTGGAAAACTATAACAGCTAGAAGCCTTAAATTTTGTACAGATAATCATCTTTATATATACAAATTAATGTTTGTTTGTATGTATGTTTGTTTGAAGTCTATAGCCGCCTAAACGGCTAAACCGAATTTGTTGAAATTTTCAAAGTGTGTTCCTGTATGCCTGGAAGTAAAAATATGCTACTTTTTATTTTGAAATTTCAAGTGGGCGAGGTGCCACACCTACTTTCTAAATAACTATTAAAAGACGTATATCTTGAAAACTGGTGCAATAAGAGTCCTCAAATTTTGCACGGACAACTTTGACATCCTTAAAATATTTTTGGACAAAATGGGCGGAATGGCTATAGTGGGCGTGCCACCTTCCATATTAAGAAAATATTAAATGAGTATATCTCAGAAAATATAACAGTTAGAGTTCTCAAATTTTGTCGGAGCCACTTAAGTTTCAATATGATTATTTAGGATAAAAAGTGGGCACACTATCAGTAGGAGGCGTGTCACCTCCCATATTAATTAAATACAAAAATTCGTTTATCTTGGAAACTATTAGAGTTAAAATTTTCAAATTTTGTATGAAGAACTTTAACATACATGTAAACATTTTTGGTAATAAATTGGCTGACTACCAATGGGGGAGCGGTACCTTCCATATGAATTAAATACAAAAAAACTTTTATCTGGGAAACTAATAGAACTAGATTCTTAAAATTTTGCACTAAGGTCTTTCATATTCATTTGAACATTTTGAGGGAAAAAAGCGGACTTTCATCAGGGTATATCTGAGATACTATAGAAGCTATTTTACATGAAGAACTTTGTCATTCATGTGAACATTTAGAGAAAAATGGGCGGACTTTCAATGGGGGATTTGGCCTCTCCCATATGAATTAAATACAATATAATACTATTCACATTTTTCATAGCTTACATTAAAATCCTTATTAGCGTTCGGAAAAATTGGCGAACTTGCAATAATTTGCGTGGCATCTCCCATATGTAAGTGTTTTTTTTTAATTTATATTGCTTTTAGAGTAGCAAAGCGCACTGGGTATAGCTAGTATTTATATAAAAATATTTCAAAACATTTCAAATAAGTAAATTAAATAGAAACATTCGATTTTTTCACAAGGTTTGCAAACGTTATTGCTAAGCTATCGTTACCGCAAAAAAATCTTTTCAGCACAAATACCGTTGCCGAAATAAGTCAACATACCAATATTGCTGACATACCATTACATATATTCTATTCACAAAGGAGTTAATATTCAAAAACGGTAGAGTTCCAAAAAAAACCATTACCGCTAAAATATCGTTTCCGAAATAAGCCAAAATATCGATAACGTTAAAAATTCAATACCGAAATAAACGAAAATACCGATAACACTAAGCCAAAATACCGTTACCGAAATAAGTTTAAATACCGATACCGCTATCTTTACATCATTTCGAAACGGTTGCCAACCGATCTTTTTCATAAAATTTAAAAATTTTTTTGACGTTAATATTTGGTGATCTAGATCAAAGGATAAAAAGGTGTGTTTTTAAGATTTTTATGATTTTTTCCACATTTCTTAGACAGAATCTCTATGAAATTTTGGTATCATATGAAAGGTCTTCAAAAGGTACTTTTAATGTTATATCAAACATTTAATGTATTAAAATCAAAACATTTACGAAATATTTAATTTTTTGTAAAAGTTTTAAGTTTTTCAAGGTTTTACATAGCATTATTTGGTGTAAGTAATTGAGCGCATCTCGAAGACCTTTATCATTCCTTTGCGTAAAACATGAAAAATATTGGAAAAATATTTTAACCTTTTGGTCTAGCTTTCCAAATATTGACCCCAGAGCAAACACTTTGTTCAGCGGTATCTTAGAATAAACAAATTTTCGGTGGGAATATCAGAACCTTATTTTTTGTCCACACAAACGGGACAAACCTAATATACATATACATACATATATCTCCATATAACAATTATAATAGAAAATTTTATGCATACCGTTATTACATACATTTAAATTCTGCTCTACCACCAGCCTCAACTAAATTAATTCCAGGCATTTGATTTCGCCCATTACTGAGGAAGCGTAAAACTATAATCATCCAGAAGATAAGACATTTTTGTTTCTTTTTATATTAGATTTTCCATTTATTTTCATTGTTTTCGTTTATAGCAGTTTTTGTCGTATTTTATACATTAACCCTTATGATGCGTCTGGAGCCTGGACGATTGTAGAATCGGCGCAAACGACGTCTGTTATTCAAACGGTTGCGTTTACGTCTTATACGTTGCATGCGGCGACGCATACGTTTTTCACGGCGGCGTCTATTCTCACGACGTTTCCTGTTGTTACGGCGCATAATGCGGCGACGGCGACGAGCCATCTTACGACGACGTTTTTGTTGTTTCTGCAATTTCTTTAAATAGGCACGTCTGCGCTTGGCTGCTTTGCGTCTGCGATATAGTAATTGTTGGCGGCGTCTTTGGGCGCGTTGCATAGCACGTCGTTTGCTTTGGTATCTAGAGCGTTGTAATCGGTTGCGACGTTGCCTCATAAGCCTACGTTGGCGATTTCTTTCACGACGACGTTGTTGCATTTGACGACGACGGCGCTGTTCCATGCGACGTCTCCACTGTGAAGGGCTGGCACGAGCAGCACGACCAAGTTCAGTTAAGTCATCAATATCTTCGGAGTTAGCATTCTTATTCATTAGTAAGCGATCTTCTCTATTATCATACTCATCATCGTTATATTCATCATCGTCATAATCGTCAAGATGTATGTTGATTAAGTTGCGTGGTTCATTCTCACCACCTTCTGTTTCCTCACCACCTTCTGTTTCCTCACCACCTTCTGTTTCCTCACCACCTTCTGTATCCTCGCCACCACCGCCTTCTGTGTCTTCGCCTCCATCTGTATCATCTTCAGCTGGATCATCTTCAGCTGGATCATCTTCAGCGGGATCGGAACCATCAGCTGGAGGTCCTGCTGGTGGTTCTGGTGGAGGTGTTGCTGGTGGTGTAGCTGGTGGTGTAGCTGGTGGTGTAGCTGGAGGTGTAGCTGGAGGTGTAGCTGGGGGTGTAGCTGGAGGAGTAGGTGGAGGTGTTACTGGTGGTGTTGGTGGAACCATAGTTGTAGGTGTTGTAGGAGTTGTGACTGTGGGAGGAGTTGTTACACCTGTTGGAGTTGGTGGTGTTGTTGGTGGTGTCATAGTCATTGTAGTTGTAGTTGGAGCAGCAGTAGTAGTAGTAGTTGTTGTACCCTTTAATGCATTAAATTTATTCATCATGGCAGTTGTAAAACGTCCCTGTGCAGCAACATGTTCATAACGTCCCACCGATTTAACCCTGCCCCCGAACAACTTATAGCGATTGCGAGCGTTTTTGCCATGTCTGGCATCTGTAAATATACAAGATATAATACCAATATCAAGTTGTGTCAATTAAAACATTTTAATATATGAAAACCTACCGGCAGTTTGCAGTACTATTGCTGAACATAGCAACAGCACAAACGTGAAACACTTCAAATTCATAGTTATTTAGTAAGGAAAACTTGATCTAGATGTTTTTCTTCAAGATTAGTTTACTTTAGCAAATGATGGACAAACTTGAAGATTCCCCAACAGGATTGAATGTTGGGAATTGACTGATGATTAGAATAATTCTGCAACTATTTTATATACAATTTCGAATATAGCATTTTGACAGCTTAGAATGCTAAATTTTCTAATCACTCTTTCTTTTGACTAATGTATTTTTTCTCTAAGAAAAGATGATTGATTTTTCATAACAACATTCACCCCTCCAGCATGTCAAAGTTCCATACAGCGTAAAATATTAAATCACCTTAAATTACTAATGAATCGACGCAATTTTACTAATCTTTTGCAAAAAAAAAAATATAGGCAACGAAAAAGAAAGATGTTAAATCGATGATACCGATATTTTCATTTCTAAAAATGAAAAATTAGCAGAAACATTCATCAAAACATCAAATTGTCAGACAAATCACTCAGTTAGGTTTTTAGTTACTTATTATTTTGTTAATATACATACAAACATAACCGTAAGATATGTATGTACATAATAATAGTTAGTTTAAAACTCTAATATTTTTTGACGCTAGAGTGAAAAGAACAATAACAAAAGGTAAAAACTCCCGCGGCTAAATTTTACTGTCACTACTCTTGACCCCGACGTTATTCACTTCAGAGAATCATCACAAATTAAGAGAGGCAGAGATTGATTGATATTGATTAATGATCTTCATTTTTCTTTCGTCTAAGTAGTTATTTTCAATAACTCAAAGAAAGAAATCTAATATTTAAATAAAGTTAATATTATTGTTTAGAGGTTTTTATGAAGAAGTTACTGTGACGGAAAGGACCGTATTTCAAAAATAGCAAAATTTAAATACTAAAGATTATCGGAAAGTACCTGCATACGAATTTAAGCTACTGTTTGAAAAGAATACGAAATTCAATTTCTTCGCGTTAATAAAAGGAATTATCCTTTTTATACATTTTCTAGTGAATTACAATGGAACATTTTCAAATATACTTTAAGAAAACGATGTTCGCTTTAAATTCGAGTGCCAGATCCAGACTGGATGCCTAATTAGTCACGGTGTTTAATGTTAAAAATAAATTAAACTTGTTCAAGTTAGTTCAGTATCACACATAGGAAAACTGTTGCGATTAACTTTCAAGATTAGGAAAAGTTCATTTATGTATCTTAAGAACCATTTTATGCCATAGTAAGGTAGAGTCCCAATAAATGTTCGAGTTTGGTAAGGAAGTTTTGCAAAAGGTATCGTTTTGTGTGAAACTGAAATTTTCAAAAAGTTTTGTACTCCAGACAGAGAAACGAGCAATAAATGCATTGTTTTGATAAAAAAAATATTTGTCTAAAAACTGCGATCGGTCAGATAATACTGATTTGTTAATAAAATGTGCGGAATTAATCGCTTTGCAATGCTATATATCCATGTCCTCTTTTTATTTTGTAGGAGATCTAACTCCAAAGAACTAGCCATGATAGCCTGCTTTTTTCTTTTTAAAAAATAAGTTAATTTTAGTGGAAAAAGGTAGATTTATATTAATGACAAAAAGTAGATTTATATTAATGAAAAAAAAAAAAATAAATTGAATGCCCTTTGTTCCCTCAAAACCGCGTCCTTTCACGGATAATTGTTTCATGACATGTATGCTCCCTATGTTAGTTAGTTAGTTAGTTAGTTTGTTAGTTTGTTAGTTGGTAGTTGTTAGTTAGTTAGTTATTAGTTAGTAGTAGTTAGTTCGTTAGTTAGTTAGTTAGTTAGTTAGTTAGTAGTTAGTTAGTTAGTTGTAGTTAGTTAGTTAGTTAGTTAGTTAGTTAGTTAGTTAGTTAGTTAGTTAGTTAGTTAGTTAGTTAGTTAGTTAGTTAGTTAGTTAGTTAGTTAGTTAGTTAGTTAGTTAGTTAGTTAGTTAGTTAGTTAGTTAGTAGTTAGTTAGTTAGTTAGTTAGTTAGTTAGTTAGTTAGTTAGTTAGTTAGTTAGTTAGTTAGTTAGTTAGTTAGTTAGTTAGTTAGTAGTTAGTTAGTTAGTTAGTTAGTTAGTTAGTTAGTTAGTTAGTTAGTTAGTTAGTTAGTTAGTTAGTTAGTTAGTTAGTTAGTTAGTTAGTTAGTTAGTTAGTTAGTTAGTTAGTAGTTAGTTAGTTAGTTAGTAGTTAGTTAGTTAGTTAGTTAGTTAGTTAGTTAGTTAGTTAGTTAGTTAGTTAGTTAGTTAGTTAGTTAGTTAGTTAGTTAGTTAGTTAGTTAGTTAGTTAGTTAGTTAGTTAGTTAGTTAGTTAGTTAGTTAGTTAGTTAGTTAGTTAGTTAGTTAGTTAGTTAGTTAGTTAGTAGTTAGTTAGTTAGTTAGTAGTTAGTTAGTTAGTAGTTAGTTAGTTAGTTAGTTAGTTAGTTAGTTAGTTAGTTAGTTAGTTAGTTAGTTAGTTAGTTAGTTAGTTAGTAGTTAGTTAGTTAGTTAGTTAGTTAGTTAGTTAGTTAGTTAGTTAGTTAGTTAGTTAGTTAGTTAGTTAGTAGTTAGTTAGTTAGTTAGTTAGTAGTTAGTTAGTTAGTTAGTTAGTTAGTTAGTTAGTTAGTTAGTTAGTTAGTTAGTTAGTTAGTTAGTTAGTAGTTAGTTAGTTAGTTAGTTAGTTAGTTAGTTAGTTAGTTAGTTAGTTAGTTAGTTAGTTAGTAGTTAGTTAGTTAGTAGTTAGTTAGTTAGTTAGTTAGTTAGTTAGTAGTTAGTTAGTTAGTTAGTTAGTTAGTTAGTTAGTAGTTAGTTAGTTAGTTAGTTAGTTAGTTAGTTAGTAAGTTAGTTAGTTAGTTAGTTAGTTAGTTAGTCAGACAACAACATTAACTAACATCCCGATGGAACTCACATGTAATCAACGATATGCATCGATATTCTGTTAAAAAGTGATAATTCCAATTGATTTTCACTCACAACCAAATATTTTTAAATTTTGAAAAAAAAACTCTTCTGCAATTCTTATGTTTCTTTAAATGATTTATAATTTTATTCAATAAATAAATTAAAATAAATAACTTAAACTAAGTCCTAAAATTTAAAGGATATCCCTTACTGCTGTGTACCCTCAGCAGGCTGTTCGGCTTGTTGATTGGATTGAGCAACAGGTTCAGCCATTTCGTTTTCTGGTTTCTTATCATCGTTGGCCATCAACATTTCATCGCCTTCTGACTTGCGAGGCTTATTGCTATCGCGTTGACTATTTCTCTTCTTGTTGGAACGGCGACGTTTGCGACTATTTCTGGAACGCAAATTGCGCTTGGCGGAACGGTAACCACGGTTGCGGTTGCGAGATCTGCGGTTACGGTTATTGCGGCGTCTTACTCCACTACGTCTTGTTTTTCTACGATTGCTGTTTCTGCGCTTGTTGCTCTGAGTGCGACGGTTTCTTCTTCTGTTTTTTACTTTTGATTTCTGGGAAGATTTGCGTCTTAGAGAGTGCTTATTTTTCGAATTGCGATGAGTTGATTTTCTGCGATTAGCAACATGCTTATTGCGATTTGTACGTTTGATCTTGTTCTTAGTTTTGCGCCTGCGTACACGTTGACGTCTGCGTATGGCACGCTCTTCTGCAATAGCATCCTCTTCTTCATCTTCGTCTAAGTTTTGGAATTGGCGTACGTTGTTGCTTCTGGCTAAAACGTTGGCATTGTGGAAGCTTCTCAAGCTGCGAGCTAGGCGTTGCTGTTAACATATTTAATGGTTTCAAAAATTAATTATTGTGTTATTAAGTTATATTTGTAAATGGTTCCTACCATCTCAGGTTGTTCTTTAAAAACAGCAACATCTTCCTTGGCTATAACTTCCTCTGCAGCGGACTTTTCCTCTTCTGTTTTTTTGTCATTGTCTTCCACATCGGCAGACTTTTCTTCTTCCTCTTGCATATTATCGTTTTCATCGTCATCATCGTCATCACTGACAGATTTTTCAGTTTCCTGCATGTTGTCGTTTTCATTGTCATTCTCATCATCTTCATTGACAGAAACTTCTTCAGTTTCTGCATCTGCATCTTCGTCATCTTCAGCTTGTTCCTCGGCATCATCTAATGACATGTCATTTTTGGTTTCCACCTCGTGGAGAAGTTTATTTTCAATGACTTTTTCATCGTCATTTTCTAGAACAGCACTTTGTACTTCAACTTCTAAAGAAGTTATGGAGAAATTAAGAAAATACTTATATTTAGTACAAGTTGTTTTAAGTCGTGTCGATATAATGTTTACCTGCATTAGCTGTTTGTATTAATAACAAGGCACTCAAGGCCAATAACAATATCCACAAAAATTTCATTTTGTTAATGAAATTTTTTTAACGAGTAAAAAAATACACACTGCTGCCGAGTTTCCTTGTGGAGTCTGGAGTATAAACTCGTTAACAGCAAAAACGTTATGTGCTGAAACAGCATGAAAACTAGCATTTATATCGCCATTTGTAAACTCTTTTAGCCATGTATTACTAAATCAGCCATTAACATAATGTGGCCAGACGATTCTATTAATTGTTGTTTGAATAGATGAAATATGGAAATTTTAGCCAAATTCCGATGTGTATTTATGAGAATCGTTATGAGATATGAAGAAAGTTGACTATTTAATATGTTGATCATAATTTAACAATAAAAATTCGCTAACCTTTGGTAGAGATTTTGTTAGTGTTGGTTTTTCTAAGCTGAAGTTTTTGTTTTTGCCAATGACCTCATGAACTTTCTCTTCTCCCAAAAAAAGAAAGAAACTCTATTGTATTTTTTGGATAACAAAATTGTGTATTTGTACATTTTGTTTATTATTTATTTTTTTGATTTATTTTATTGTTTCATTCGTAAGCTTAAGCATAGTGTGATCGAGTAGAGTAAAAAATAGAAGAGACTAAAAACTAGGTAATACTACGTAAAGTCTAAGAGGAGTAGTCATTACATGGAACTCTAACCTTGTAGAGAAACACGACGACGATTCACACGGCGTTTGTTTCCGCCACGGCGGTTGCCACGACGATTACCGCGACGTACTACGCGTACATTTTTGCGTCTGTTGTTGTTAATGCGACGGCGCTTATTGCCACCGCGCTTGTTTACAACACGTCTATTTACAACACGTCTATTACCACCACGTCTGTTGACACGGCGACGTTGGTTACCTCCACGACGACGTTTGATGTTACGACGGGCACCCTTGCGGCGACGTCTGACAATGACGCGATTGGCGCGTTCTTCAGGCTCATCTTCGTCCAAAGAACGTTCCATTAAGGCCACTACACTACCATCGGGTATTGAGTCCAAAACGGCGCGTGGCAATAACAAAGAAGGTTTGCCGGTTCTTTCGTCAATAACGCTTTGACCTTCAATTTCAATGACCTCATCGGGTACCAAAATGGCGCCGGCATGTTCGCGTGATACCATCATCTGGGTAGCTTTGGCTTTTTTGATTTGGGCATTCGACTTTCTCAATCTCAAATTGTTGTTCATCACATTGTCAAGTTCATCGTCATCGTCATCATCATCTTCCATATCCTCGTTTTCAGTTACATTTTTGTCTAAAGAATCCATAGATTCTTCTTCATCGTTATCTTCATCATCCAACAATTCATCGTCATCCTCCTCATTGTCTTCTGCCATATCCTCCTCGTCATTGCTAGCATCTTCCTCTTCTTCGTCTTCATCGGCAGGTTTTTTATTTTCAATATTGCTGTCATTTTCCTCAATTACTTCAAAACCTTGAACCAAAGCTTGGGAACGACCTTTAGGTACAGTTAGAAAGATGTAGGGATTGGGACCAGCTACACCCTTTTGGATTTGATGTATAAGTCCACGTTGTGGAACATTAGTTTCTAGATAAATTGATAATAAAAATTATTCGATTTAAATTAAATTTTTGTAAGTTAAAAGATTAATTAAAATGGTTGCATTTAATTAATGATCATTTAGTACTTTCCACCCATTTAAAAAGCAAAAGTTTTCAATAACCCACCTGCCAAGGCAAAAGCCAGACATGCCAGCACCACAAATAAACTCAATTTCATTATGCTGTTTCAAATACTCAAAATCCTTTCAATTTGATCTGATTTTATTTTCTCGGCTGTTTTTTTTCTTAAACGTAATTGTAAGCAAGTAAAAGTTCTCAAAAGAACTGCAAAGCTTTTCGTCAGGTCTTTTGGTTTTTATAAGAATTTTATTAAAACAAACTAAGAGACACTGAAAGACAAAGAACTTTTGCGCAAGCGTAGCTTAGAACTTGCTAACGGGCGAATATCTAATGAGCATCAAATAGCTTGTGATTTTTGCTTTCTTTTCAAGTGGTTTCGTTTATTTTTGATTAGAAAATAGTAAAAGAAAAACAATAACACAAACAAGAAGTTGGAAGGGTGAAGAAAGAAACAAAAATAAGAATATATCACCGCAACATAAGACACTGTGGGTTGAATTAAAATAATATTTGAATTTCAATTTAATATATTGTAGAACTTAGCATGCATATGTATGTTTGTACATCCAAAGGGAGTGTATTTATGTTAAATCAGTTCTAGTTTAGTCCTAGTTCAGTTCTAGTTCAGTTCTAGTTCAGTTCTAGTTCAGTTCTAGTTCAGTTCTAGTTCAGTTCTAGTTCAGTTCTAGTTCAGTTCTAGTTCAGCTCTAGTTCAGTTCTAGTTCAGTTCTAGTTCAGTTCTAGTTCAGTTCTAGTTCAGTTCTAGTTCAGTTCTAGTTCAGTTCTAGTTCAGTTCTAGTTCAGTTCTAGTTCAGCTCTAGTTCAGTTCTAGTTCAGTTGTAGTTCAGTTGTAGTTCAGTTCTAGTTCAGTTCTAGTTCAGTTCTGGTTCAGTTCTAGTTCAGTTCTAGTTCAGTTCTAGTTCAGTTCTAGTTCAGTTCTAGTTCAGTTCTAGTTCAGTTCTAGTTCAGTTCTAGTTCAGTTCTAGTTCAGTTCTAGTTCAGTTCTAGTTCAGTTCTTGTTCAGTGCTAGTTCAGTTCTAGTTCAGTTCTAGTTCAGTTCTAGTTCAGTTCTAGTTCAGTTCTAGTTCAGTTCTAGTTCAGTTCTAGTTCAGTTCTAGTTCAGTTCTAGTTCAGTTCTAGTTCAGTTCTTGCTAAGTTCTAGTTCAGTTCTAGTTCAGTTCTAGTTCAGTTCTAGTTCAGTTCTAGTTCAGTTCTAGTTCAGATCTAGTTCAGTTCTAGTTCAGTTCTAGTTCAGTTCTAGTTCAGTTCTAGTTCAGTTCTAGTTCTAGTTCTAGTTCAGTTCTAGTTCAGTTCTAGTTCAGTTCTAGTTCAGTTCTAGTTCAGTTCTAGTTCAGTTCTGTTCTAGTTCAGTTCTAGTTCAGTTCTAGTTCAGTTCTCGTTCAGTTCTAGTTCAGTTCTAGTTCAGTTCTAGTTCAGTTCTAGTTCAGTTCTAGTTCAGTTCTAGTTCAGTTCTAGTTCAGTACTAGTTCAGTTCTAGTTCAGTTCTAGTTCAGTTCTAGTTCAGTTCTAGTTCATTTCTAGTTCAGTTAAAAGTACGAAAACAATTCCACTTTCGATGGAAATGGAATTATGTGACAATTCTAGCATGCAGTGTGGTAACTTTTAGTACATAATAAAATCAAATCATTATAAAATATTTCTATTTTCCTTAAAATATGTAAATGACCCAATGTGCAAGAACAATTGTAAATACAAAATTTTCTCAAACAATGTTAATTCAACTTTCGTTATAAACATATACATAAGTTTATTGCGTATAAACGCATTCACTTGGTGTCTAGTTAATCTTTTCTGTTACCATGTTCTACTTGACATAATTGCCATTGGGCCAAAAGTAATGTCCAACTTTATCTTGCAAACATACTTATTCAAATATATGTACATACATATGTATAAGTATTATTTTAACTACATTCAAAATAATTTTAAACAAATCAAATAAATAATTAAAATATAGCATAAAGGTCTTTAACCTTGTGTTCCATTACCGACAATGGGCCTAATACTTGTTCCCTGTAAACAATACATACATTGTAGTAAGTCTTGGATTGTTCACTCAAATCAAAATGTGTTGAAAGGTGCTTGTTTGATCTACAAGCGTGTAGATATAATTATAATTTTAACTATGTATTTGTATGTGCAAATGATATTTAATTATGATTTTAAGTACAGAATGATTTTGATGATTTTATTTATGAGTGTAAACATAATAATGATGCTGATATGAGAACGAGACATGTTGAGTTACTATTAATTGACAAAATCAAACATTATTTTCAATAATTCCCAAGGCAATTAAAATGAAATGTTTAAAGTTTTATTCGTTTTCACTTAGATTAAATATAGTATGTATAAAAGGATTAGCAGTCAGATAAGTTTTTTTAACATAATATGTTTTATTGGAAAGCATTATTTTACTAAATAAATATTAGTTAAGTTCTAGTTCGGTTCTAGTTCAGTTCTAGTTCAGTTCTAATTCAGTTCTAGTTCAGTTCTAGTTCAGTTCTAGTTCAGTTCTAGTTCAGTTCTAGTTCAGTTCTAGTTCAGTTCTAGTTCAGTTCTAGTTCAGTTCTAGTTCAGTTCTAGTTCAGTTCTAGTTCAATTCTAGTTCAGTTCTAGTTCAGTTCTAGTTCAGTTCTAGTTCAATTCTAGTTCAGTTCTAGTTCAGTTCTAGTTCAGTTCTATTTCAGTTCTAGTTCAGTTCAGTTCAGTTCTAGTTCAGTTCTAGTTCAGTTCAGTTCTAGTTCTAGTTCAGTTCTAGTTCAGTTCAGTTCTAGTTCTAGTTCTAGTTCAGTTCTAGTTCTAGTTCTAGTTCTAGTTCTAGTTCAGTTCAGTTCTAGTTCAGTTCTAGTTCAGTTCTAGTTTAGTTCTAGTTCAGTTCTAGTTCAGTTCTAGTTCAGTTCTAGTTCAGTTCTAGTTCAGTTCTAGTTCAGTTCTAGTTCAGTTCTAGTTCAGTTCTAGTTCAGTTCTAGTTCAGTTCTAGTTCAGTTCTAGTTCAGTTCTAGTTCAGTTCTAGTTCAGTTCTAGTTCAGTTCTAGTTCAGTTCTAGTTCAGTTCTAGTTCAGTTCTAGTTCAGTTCTAGTTCAGTTCTAGTTCAGTTCTAGTTCAGTTCTAGTTCAGTTCTAGTTCAGTTCTAGTTCAGTTCTAGTTCAGTTCTAGTTCAGTTCTAGTTCAGTTCTAGTTCAGTTCTAGTTCAGTTCTAGTTCAGTTCTAGTTCAGTTCTAGTTCAGTTCTAGTTCAGTTCTAGTTCAGTTCTAGTTCAGTTCTAGTTCAGTTCTAGTTCAGTTCTAGTTCAGTTCTAGTTCAGTTCTAGTTCAGTTCTAGTTCAGTTTCTAGTTCAGTTCTAGTTCAGTTCTAGTTCAGGTTCTAGTTCAGTTCTAGTTCAGTTCTAGTTCAGTTCTAGTTCAGTTCTAGTTCAGTTCTAGTTCAGTTCTAGTTCAGTTCTAGTTCAGTTCTAGTTCAGTTCTAGTTCAGTTCTAGTTCAGTTCTAGTTCAGTTCTAGTTCAGTTCTAGTTCAGTTCTAGTTCAGTTCTAGTTCAGTTCTAGTTCAGTTCTAGTTCAGTTCTAGTTCAGTTCTAGTTCAGTTCTAGTTCAGTTCTAGTTCAGTTCTAGTTCAGTTCTAGTTCAGTTCTAGTTCAGTTCTAGTTCAGTTCTAGTTCAGTTCTAGTTCAGTTCTAGTTCAGTTCTAGTTCAGTTCTAGTTCAGTTCTAGTTCAGTTCTAGTTCAGTTCTAGTTCAGTTCTAGTTCAGTTCTAGTTCAGTTCTAGTTCAGTTCTAGTTCAGTTCTAGTTCAGTTCTAGTTCAGTTCTAGTTCAGTTCTAGTTCAGTTCTAGTTCAGTTCTAGTTCAGTTCTAGTTCTAGTTCAGTTCTAGTTCAAGTTCAGTTCTAGTTCAGTTCTAGCTCAAGTTCAGTTCTAGTTCAGTTCTAGTTCAGTTCAGTTCTAGTTCAGCTCTATTCTATCAGTCGAATAGAACCATATCCCAGCAAAAACATATAGACTTAATCTTACACAAGAACTTACTTTTTAAAGACTACTGCATACCGCATGCATTACTTAGAAGTTTTCGACTGTTGCTGATATTTTCAAAACCAATAAATAGTAACTGTGATAAGTACTTGGCTCCAATGTAAGTTTTTGCTGGGATGATCTTAGTTAAACATAAAATGTCTGAGATTGTTACAACTTAGTATTGAGAAATAAACTTTTTAATGAACTATTCTGAACGGTTTCTTATGAATTAATCGATATATATAAAAAAAATATATATATATTTTGTCCATTATTAAAATTTAAATCCACAGAAATGAATTATAAATTGGAGATTGATTAAAATTTGTAAAGAATATGTTAAAATGTTAATCGGGAAGCCATTCATTGTGTTGCCAAAACAAAATATACATAAAATAAATGTCTTTCGTATAAGCAACTTTTTATCTTAATAAATCGTGGCTAATGAATGATTCCACTAAAATTTTTGCAAAAGTTTTTTTTTTTTTAGTTTATTTTGGAGAAAAGCTGTTATGAATAGATTTTAATAAACAATTAAAATAATAATATAGATAGAAGAAAAATCAAACAAACAATAACTTATTTCGAACATCTATCACTTGTTTGTGTTTTTGGAGAAAGTAAAAAGTTAACTGATCTTATAAATGTATTATAAATTTCGATAATAGAATAAACTTTACTTACTAAAGCTAATTCATTCAATTCGTAATTACTTTTAGAAATTGCATTTAAATAAAATGTATCTAGAAGATAACATTTTTGACACATTTTGCAGATAGTTGAAAAGGTATTGTTTAGGAATTTAGAATGTCCCTAATCTCACATAATTTAAAGTTATTGTTTATAAAAAATAAAGTGGAACTTAACAACAGATATTTATAGTAACGCCTTTTTACCAAATTTTATATCAAAATTTCTTTTATAATCTGCAATGAAAACAGTCAAAACTATCGAATTTTTTAATATAATTTTTTTATTTTCTCTTTATAATAAATATAATATATTCAACCACGAGATATGAATCAATTTCATATAAAGAATATTAATACATGTGTTTATAATAAATATTTAAATTTAAAAACATTTTTATTGTTATTACTTATACCGTATATATGAATATACTTCATACGTATGTAAGTAGGTGTGCATTTTTTAATATTTAGTATTCAAAAATAAGTCATAAAATTAATGAATGAGTGAGTTTATATTAAAAACATATTAAATTAATTTAAAGCTTGCGAAAAATTTTATTGACGAATATTGTTTGTTGTACTTTTATTGGAATGTCGTAAATGTTTTCTCAGGTTTTTGATTATAAAATATGAACGATTATATTTTTTGAAACTATTGAATTTACTCGTATGATTTCTTCTACGAGTTTCCATAATTTACATACCTAGCAAAAATATAATAATGACCTGTACTTACTCAACAACTTACTTTTCAATGACTACTACATAGCGTCTGCATTACTCTAGTAATGACTTACAAATAATAATTATGTAAGTACTAGCTATAACCAGTGTGCTTCGCTAACATAATGGAATAAAATAAATATTATTATCGTAAATGTATATATATATCTGTAATATCAAAAAGTCCCCTTTTAGAGATTTCATGTTTCTAGGATCAATATTATATAGTACGCAAAAGGGTTGTCACTTAATCCGGGCTCTACATACTTAATTACATGTTCAATATTATAGAAATTTCAAAAACTGCCAGTCGAAGAACAAAAAAGTTACCTTTTATGGGTTCTCAACTCATCCGGGCTCCACATCCTTAATTTCATGATTCTAGGTTCAATATTATAGAAATTTCAAAAAGAACCTTTTGAATAGCGGAAATGTATCAAAAAGTCCCCTTTTATGGGTTCTCACTTAATCCGGACCAAACATACTTAATTACATGTTTCTAGGTTCAATATTATAGAAAATTTCAAAAAGTACCTTTTAAAGAACGAAAAAGTACCAAAAAGTCCCCTTTAAAGTCTCTCACATAATCCGGGCTCTACATACATAATTTCATATTACTAAGTTCAGTATTATTCTTTTGAAGAACGAAAAAGTACCAAAAAGTCCCTTTTTATAGTTTCTCATTAACAACGGTCTCTACATGTTTAATTTCATGTTTCCAGGTTTAATTTTATAGAAAACTCAAAAAGTAAGAGTCGAAGTACGATAAAGTACCGAAAAGTCTGCTTTTATAGATTTTCATTTACTCCAGGCTCTACATGTTTAATATCATATTTCTAGGTTTAATTTAAAAGAAACTCAAAAAGTACCAGTCGAAGTACGATAAAGTACCAAAAAGTCCCCTTTTAATAAATTTTCATTAACTAAGGGCTCTACATGCTTAATTTCATGTTTCCGGTTTAATTTTATAGAAAACTCAAAAAGTATCAGTCGAAGTACGATAAAGTACCAAAAAGTCCCCTTTTATGGATTCTAATTTACTCCAAGCTCTACATGCTTAATTTCATGCTTCTAGGTTCAATTTTATATAAAACTCAAAAAGCACCAGTGAAGAACGAAAAAGTACCGAAAAGTCGCTTAATTATTAATTTCAAGTACCAGTTGGAGAATGAAAAAGTACCAAAAAATATTCCGTGGTACCGGGGTTTCAAATAACACCCCATTAGCATATTTAGTGTTTTCAGATCTAAACATTTTATTTAAATTGGCTCATTGTTTTTGAATAAAATGAAATTTCCCGTTTTTATCCCCTTTAGCTACATTTTTCCTCCCCATAAACTAAATAAAAATTATATTCCAAAAAGTTGCAACATCGTAGTGGCAGCCCGTTATTATATATTCATATGTATGTACATATAAGTTAATAAACCAAAAATATTGTTTTATGAAAAAAGTACCAAAAATAGGTACAATTTTCACCCCTTTTCATGTCCGAATATCCAAAAAGTACTAAATTCATATTTTTATTTTTTCATTAACTTATGAAGGAGTCAAAAATATTTTTGGAATGTTCACTAGTTAAAGAAATACATGAGGTGGAAAAAAAGTACCAAAATACAGTTTTACCCGTTTATTCCCTAAAGGGGCAGGAAGACCAATCTCCTGTCCAAATTTCAGCGCTTTAGCTTAAACCGTTTAGGCTGTGCGTTGATGAATCAGTCAGTCAGTGAGTCAGTAACGTTAGAATTTTATATATATATATATATATATATAGTTTTACTTTTTAGCCTTGACATATTTCGAACTTTTTTTCAATGCTGAAGATATGCGAATGACTTCAGTAGTGAATTTGAAATCAAATAAAAGGGACATCCCTCCCTATGACAAGCCTGTGCCTTCGGGTCTTTTTCAGTACTTTTATAGATTCTATTACTACTTTTTCGCTTATTTGAAATTTCTCTTTTGCTGGGTAATAGACGCAGTGGACGTATCCTAGTAGGCAATTTTACTACTTACTTAAGTTCCTTATTTGAAGGCGAACATAATTATGGGCTTAAAAGCCCTATTTGGGCCATACGGTTGTATGGGAGCTAGGTGGTTCATAAATAAAGAATCATTCAGAAAATGATTCTGAGCCGATAAGTGTACTTTAAGGTGGATGAAGAACCAATACTTCCATGCGCAACATACATCAGCACATACCCTATATAACCTCCCGCCTAAAGTGATGTAGGGTATAAAAAAGTCTTATATCGTACCGTCCTCTCCACATGCTCTACATTCGTCTGAATCCGCACGTCCAATTTTGTATAGACTTGCTCATTTTGAGGAGATTTATCGTATTGTTCTCATCAGGGTCACCCTATAGGATTTTTGTGTTTCTATCCACCGTTTCATTATTCCAATAGGCCTTATGGGATTCTCTCATCCATATTTTTAATTCAGCTTTTGTTGCGTCTAATCAAAGAATATTTAATACATAGAATGTGCGTCTAGGTAAATTTTCAATATCGGGTCGTGATACATAAAGAATATGTGTAAATCACAACAACCTGCACGTCGAGATAATAAATATTTTTTGGTCGAATGGATTTGCGTTTGTCAGGTTAACTACCTCGCACAGCCCAAACAACTGAAACTAGAATCATGAAATTTTGACAGTAGATGTATTTTAGGTTATGTAGATCCACTAAAGAGGGATTTTTGGAAATTTGTACTTTTAGGGGTAAAAAAGGGGGAAAAAACGGGTAAAACAGGTTATCGTAATTATCTTACACAATATTAGTGATAAGTACAAGATAAATTTTAAATGTATCTGGTACTTTTTTCAAATTCGTGCTTTTAAGGGGTGAAAATATGTAACAAAGGTGCTTTTTTAGACCTTTTTAACTAATAAACATAAAAAATTTTAAATATTTTGGATATATCTTCCAAAATTATAAGACACCTGTTTCGTACTTTTTTAATATTCTGTCCTTTTTGGGTCTAAAGGGAGAAAATGCTATTTTTTGTACTTTTTTAGGTGGGAATCGAACCCACCACCTCTGGTCTACCAGACTAGAACACTAACCACTAACCTACTGGAGGCCACAAATTACGTACTAACTTTGTAATATTTATTGAACCGAAAAATTTGCTATTTCAGTGGGGAAAAAGTACCAAAAAACGGGAAATTTAATTTCATTCAAACTCATTGAGCTCATTTTTATAAAATTTGAAAAAAATATTTCATTTACTCACACAAAATAAACTTTTGGTATATTATTTTGGAATTCGGGAACTAAGGCATATATAGGACCAAATTCGGGTAAATTTTTTGGTACTTTTTGAAAACACAATTTTTCTGGAACAAAAAATAAATAGAGATTTCAATCGTTTGAGTTTTATCTGTGATGTACATACATATATTTAGATTTATATACAGCGTGTTTTGAAAATTTAATTATAGAAAAGATTAAAAGTCGGAAAATAGTACTCATTTTATTAGTACTTTCCATAAAGAAAGAACTTATTCCAATATTTTTAGTTTTAAACGGATTTTTTTTTTTTAATTTTAAAAATATTAATATGGAAAAAATATTTATTTTCTGCACGGTCCTGATTGAATAAGAACAAGGGAAATTGTTGGTCCTGACTGAATAAGAATCTGCAAGGGACTCTTTTTCATTCTTTAAATGAAAAAGTACCAAACGTTTTTAAATATCTATAGTGGGGATCTGGGTTGGCAAAACTGTTACAATTGTACTTTGTTTGGTACAATTCGATCTTCAAAAGTACAATGGTACACCAATGACCCATTTTGTACAATTTTAAAATATATTCCCTTATTGAAATAATAATTTAAAATTGGTCTTTTAACACAAAGTTCACACAACTACCGAAAATTTTACTAAACTTCAGAAGAGTACATATACAATTATTTTTTTATATTCTCTCATATTGTATAGAATCCTGGAAGAGATTACAATCAAACAAGCAGTAATAACATTTACCAACGAGAGTCCTTTTTAGGATTACACAGTGAGACAAAATAAACGAAAATTGAAATACCTGGGAAGTGATACTATTTTTCTGAAAGGTGGATTCGAGTAGAACAAGAATATGTTTTTAAATTTTGCCAAACACCTCCAAAATCTTGCGTTACGGGTAAAATCCCGATTTTTCTACCTTTAAGCACTTATAAGTCAGTAACATAGTTGAATCTGAACCGATTTTAAGTTTCTCCACAGATTTGGAAAGCAAAAGCTGAGTAACCTAGAGAGATATGTGTGAATTTCATCAGCAAACATATTTTTTATTTTAGTTTTGCCCCGTTGTCCGAGTTTAGAAATGTTTTTTGAAAGTATTTTATATAGGAACCGCACTATTTATTAATTGATTAGAAACCCATGACTATTCATGAAAAAAACGCAACTTTGCTTTTAAAAACCGTTAGCAATTGACGACGTTATTGATCTTTTTCTTAATACAAAATTTTTCCAAAACTGATTGTCCGAATGATGCTTTATATGGGGGATAATTAAGAGAATTATGGAATTCAAGTCATTTTCTGAAGGAGAATTTGCATGGGCACTAGGGTCAAGTAAGGTTCAAACAATACAAAAATCAGTATAAATGAGTTTGCTGTAATCTTTAGTGATACTAGAATTCCATAATTCTCCTGTTAATATTAATATCACGATGAAATTCAGCATAAATAACTTTTATCTATATGTATAAAAGACTGACTGATTCATCACGGCACAGCCCAAACGGCTGAACATAGAATCACGAAATTTTGACAGTATATGTGTTTTTGGTTATGTAGATCCACTAAGGAGGGATTTTTTGAAATTTGTACATTTAGGGGTAAAAAAGGGGAAAAACGGGTAAAACAGGTTTTCTTAATTTTATTACACAATATTAGTGATACAAGAAAAATTTTAAATGCACGTATATCTACTCTTAAAATGAGCAGATGGGTGTCTGGTACTTTTTTGAAATTCGTACTTTTAAGGGGTGAAAATGTGTAACAAAGGTGATTTTGAAACCTTTTTTGGACCTTTATAACTTTTTAACTAAAAAACAAAATAACATTTTTGTAAATATTTTGAATATGTATATCTTCCAAAATTAGGAGACACCTGTTTCGTACTTTTTAAAATTCAGTCCTTTTTGGTTGTAAAAGGGAGAAAACTGTATTTTTGGTACTTTTTTTTAGCACATTAAGAAAACTTTTTCGATTTATTGAAGTATTCCTATTAAATTACGGACTAACTCTATATTATTTATTGAAACAAAATTTTTACTATTTCACTGGGGAAAAAAGTACCAAAAAAGGGGAAAAATGGGAAATTTAATTTTATTCAAACTCATTGAGAAAATTTTTATAAAATTTGAAAAAGTAGTTTATTTACTCACACAAAATAAGCTATTGGTATATTATATTGGAATTCGAGTACTAAGGCCTATATAAGACCAAATTCGAGTATATTGTTTGGTACTTCTTGAAAGCACAATTTTTCTGGAACAAATGAATGCAGATTTGAATCGTTTGAGTTTCGTTTGTGATATATAGATTTAAATACGGAACATTTTGCAAACTTAATTCTCAAACAAGTAAGAAATTATAGTCGGGCGAGGCCGACCCTACACCTTTGACAAAAATATAATGTGATTTATTTGCCATAATAAAGCATTTAAATTGAATTGTACCTTGCCTCAGATATACATACTTAAGCCGTTTATTGTTGAATAAAATTGTGGACATTTAAATGAAATTTTGATGGGGGCTTTTCATAGGGGCTAGGGTCATATGAGGACCTATTATTATGGAATTCGTGAGGGTCATCAAATCTTGTATAGAACTTGGTTTTTGCAGCTTTTTGTCGAGATATGAGTATATTAAACATAATTATGAACTTAAAAGCCCTATTCGGCGGGTTCAGTTGTATGGGGGCTAGGTGAAATAATGGACCGCTGTAAACCATTTTCAACAGGCTTCGTTTACGGTACCATAAAATATCATGTGCCAAATTTCATTGAATTATCTCCAAAATTGCGACCTGTAGTTTGATTACAAAGTTTAAAAGCCCTATTCGGGGGGTTCAGTCGTATGGAGGCTAGGTGAAATAATGGACCGATGTTAACCATTTTCAATAGGCTTCGTCCGTGGGATAATAGAAGATCATGTACCAAATTTCATTGAATTATCTTCAAAATTGCGACCTGTAGTTTGATTACAAAGTTTACATGGACGGACGGACAGACGGACGGACATAGCTAAATCGACTCAGAAAATGATTCTGAGCCGATTGGTATACTTTAAGGTGGGTATAGGACCAATATTATTGTGCGTTACAAACATCAGCACAAACCCAATATACCCTCCCCACTGAAGTGGTGTAGGGTATAAAAAGTATATTTCTCATAAATGGTACTTTTTGAATTTTCTAAAATATTCAATCTAGGAACATAAATTTTAACATACATGGTCTTGACTGAATAATATTATGTAAGTGGGAACTCTGGTACTTTTCCATTCTTCAAATGGTACCTTTTGGATTCTCTATAATGGTTAACCGGAGCACATGACACACGGTCCTTATTAAATGAAAATTTGTGCAATTAAATTCTTCGTTTTTCCGATGGCTGACATTTTGTCGCATAGTGTTATGTATCCGATCGTTTTCTAGTCTATTGCCTAGTTTAGAGACTACTCTATTCTCTAGTCCATAAAGAGGCAATAGACCGTATAGTCTATTAACTAGTCTAATGACTAATCTATAATTTTTAAAGTACTGTTATCTAAACGCTTAAAGTACATATTTCTAGGGACCATTCTAAGAATTAGTCTTTGGACTAGTGTAAAAACTGCTCTATATACTAGTTTATTGTCTAGTTTATAGTCTGCGGACTAGTCTACATAATAGGCCATTTCCTAATCAAGGGACTAATACATTGACTAATGAACTGGCTTTTTGATACAAACATTGATTAGTTAACTGACTGTAGAAGTCGTCTCGAGATGCTTTTGTTTCATTGGGTAGCGAAGCACCCAGGGTACACTAGTACTAACATAAATCACTCTAACAAATTTTGTGAAAACTGATGATCTATTTCTACCTTTTTGGGATTGAATCTACAAAAATTTGCTCTACTTAAACATATAAAATGTCTGTGTTTTCATATATACGCGTGGGTTATGTGTGTTAAAAAATTTTTTAAAAATGTTTTTGTTAAAAATAAAAGCTTTAATGATTAATGGAAGAAAGTTTGATTACAAACCAAATGTTTTGTTAATCTATTTAATTCAATCGTTTAACAAATAAATGGATGATCGGAAAAAATATATGTATTATTTTTTTCTTTGATGAGTTGAAAGCAAAAAAAAAATGTATTTTGATTAAAATTGTTGGATAAAATTCTTGAAAACACTTTGTAAAGATTTTAAATTTACATTTAAAATTTTATAGAGGCAAATAAAAACACCTTTAAAAAACTAAATTTGATTTGCATGAATATTGTTCGAAATGAATGAATGGATAAAAAGGCAGGATCTTTATTTAAAATGTTTGTTATTTAAATGTTTTAATTTAACAACCTGCTCGTGTGGGTTTCAGTTATTTTGTAAAATATTTAAATTAAACAGTTTATGTTTTATATGAAAATAGATATTTTTTAGAAATTAATTAAGTTTTATTGGTATGGGTTTCAATTGTGTTAAGAGAGTGTTAGAAAACTTGTTTAGGCAAAAAACTAAAGAAATGGCAAAAACAGAAAGAAATATAAATTTTCTAAAGAAATTTACCGCTTCTTTCTTTAAAATCTACAAAAAAAAATATATATATTTTAGTGTCAAAAGGGTCAACATTCTTAAGTTGGCAGAATTCTTTTTGTTTTGGGGTTATCTACTATGTGTTGATTGGAATTCATTAATCACCTTGTGTCTTAACCTAATTTAAATAATTATATAAACAACAACAACAACATTAACAGTATGAAATTCTAGTCAACGACCGGCGTTTGTTTAACCAAACATTCAGCCAACCGTTCAAATCTTTTCAAAACACACACACTCAAATGCTCAAATACTCATATATAAATATTAATAAGCTAACGGCATTTTTCTAAATTGATCAAGTTGTGGATCAACATCTAACACACTGGCCATAATTTATAGTATTATATGTAGTTGTTGTTGTTTCTATTTCAACTTTGCTAGGCGATTTTTAAACGTTTTATTTTTTGTTAGCAACCCCATGTTGAACTTTAAGCTGCTGTTGCTTACAAATTGATTAACAACATTGTTGTTGTTGTTTTTGTTTAGTTAATTTTTGGCCGATATTAAAAAATGTGAATAGTTTTTTTAAAATGAGTTTGTTGAAAAAGTCTTTTCGTTTTTCCCGACGAAACGATTAATTGTAAACCATTTTTAGGGACAGCACGTTCAAAATCTATACAGATAAATCCAAATCTGCGGGTTGGGTTAAAAGTTATATATCCTACATATTTTAAAAGGATATATACATAAGCTGTACTGAGTATAATCTACCTGTTATAATGGTATCTTGACGGGATAACAAATCATTCTGATCTAGGGCTGGGTGGTAAGATCATTTAAACAGAATTGAAAATAATACTAGGGATCAAAATGTACACCTCTTTTAACCTTATAATTATGGCAGAACACGTTTTTCTTTAACTTTAGGATATGGAATCGCCACATTGGAAGAATTTGGAGATAAAGCATGATACCATAAACTCGTAAAATATCGCCTTATTAGTTTGATTTTTAGGTTCCAACTACAGCGGAAACTATTCGTGATCAGTAACAACATGTTGCGTCGGTCCGTCCGTCGCGATGGACTTATTGTCTGGTAATGGAGAACAGTGTGAGAGGTATTCATACTAGGGGTACGCATTGTTTTCTTGACCCAATATATAATGGAAAGAAAACTTTCTCTAACTCTGTCTTACCTTGTGCCCTCAGGGGCATGTTAACTTGATGACCCTTCTTATCATAGTGTTATTGCAAGCCTGGGGAAAAGAGGTGCTACCAGTACGTCTAGGCCTATCTTTGGATTGATCTGACATGGGATTGAACCAAAGCACTAGAAAATATGGTACTACGGGTAGCCAGTTGCCCACAAGACTTTGTCCAGACCTATCAATTTGTTAAGGTTCCTTCGCAATCCACGTAGAGGGTGTGGTTTAAACCCAAATTCGCCGGAAACTATTCAGTTAGAAACTAGGAGCGGTACAAACCACAGGGTAAGACTGTGGATTAATAAAATGTTAGATTTGAGCTGATAAGCGTGGCCTCCTGTAGATTAGTGGTTAGTGTTCTAGTCTGATAGGCCGGAGGTGGTGGGTTCGATTCCCACCTGAGGAGCCTTGGTGGATTTTTTCTAACTAACTAATTTATCGGCGATGGTTAACTTATCACAGTAGGTCCTTGTGGCCACTGAAATAAGTAATGTCAATTAAAAATTAAACCGTACTTTGGACTAACAATTACTTCCCTAGGTGCTGCTGCTGAAGCAACAGAGCCATCTCAGAAGTAAGGTTGTGCGTCCTTAAGAGGTTAAGGAATGTAATGGGAAAAGTCTTTAGATGATGAGAATGGTCTAGGGAAATGACCATTCCTCATAACATCAATAGGGTTTGATATTGGGTACGCCCCCTTCTATTGGGCTTGCCTCATGATACCTGTCATTCCTCAACGGGGCTACTATTGCTAGAGATTAGATAGCTCGAGTACTTGAGCAAAGTGCTTGTACATGGACCGATGGTGAGTCGTCAAAGAAGCCTACCCAGTGGATGAAAAAGACCCTCGTGAAATAAGTCCATCAAGGCAGCTGTTCACGTAAAGCATTTCGACTTCTTGTCTTACCTTATCATATATTGGGATTGGCCAGTCCTTTTTTGCATTAGTTAATGGATTTGTTTAAAACTTCATATAAATATGAAATCTATTTTCCAAATATTTGATTTTTTTAAAATCTATTATTAATTTTTCTAAGAATTTATCCATTTCCCCTATCTAATATAGTTTTGGTGATAGACAAATATGCTAGTTAATCGTTTTATGAATTGGATATGAATACAAACAAATAAACATATGATTATATACATAGTATGTGTGTTTATTTAATGATATTTCATCTTTAGGCCAATTTTTATTTTTTTTTTTTTTGTCAGTTCTGCCATTGTCGTTTTTTTCGCTAAAGATATTTGTGCTAAGAAAGTTCATTTAAAAGTTCAAATATTTAAAACGCGTTGAGAGAGAGTTCATTCATATTGATTATGATGATTATGGTTAGAAATTTGATATGTAACTTTAGAAATTTCAAGAGAAATTTGCATAAAAAGGTTAATGTACTATGATTTTTCGAAAAAAATATTAATATTAATATGCCTATAATTTATTTTCGAAAAAAAGTAATTAATTTAAGCATAAATATGAAATCTAGTTAGACAAGAGAAATTTTTCTCTAGAATAGAATAATTCAACATGTAGACTACTTCCTTATACAGCTATTTTATATAAGTATATATGTATTTCGAAGAAGACACTACTTTAATAGGAACGCTAATTATTACAACAGGAAATGTGTGTAAGCGAAATTGCTTTTTGGTGATTAAACTCGGTTATAACATCTCAAATGTGACCAAAACCAAGGTTTTAATCTCTCCTTAAGCCTCTATCAAGTACTTTGGTCTCCGGGTTATGGCTTTTTATACTGGGTTTGTGCTGATGTTTGTAACGCACAATAATATTGGTCCTATACCCACCTTAAAGTATACCAATCGACTAATTTCGACAATCGAATAATTTTCTGAGTCGATTTAGCTATGTCCGTCCGTCTGTCCGTCCGTCCATGTAAACCTTGTAATCAAACTACAGGTCGCAATTTTAAAGATAATTCAATGAAATTTGGTACATGATCTTCTATTGTCCCAGGGACGAAAATGGTTAAGATCGGTCCATTATTTCACATAGCCCCCATACAACTGAACCCCAGAATAGGGCTTGTAAACCTTGTAATCAAACTACAGGTCGCAATTTTGAAGATAATTCAATCTTAACATAATCTTTTATGGTACCGGAGACGATGCCTATTGAAAATGGTTCACATTGGTCCATGATTTCACCTAGCCCCCATACAACTGAACGCGACGAATAGGGCTTTCAAAGTTCATAATTATGTTTAATATAATCGTATCTCGACAAAAAGCTGCAAAACCTTCTATACTAGTCTTGATGACTGTCATGAATTTTATAATTATAGGGTCTCATTTGACCATAGCCTCTATATAAAGCCCCCTTCAAAATTTGACTTAAATATCCACAATTTTATTCAACAATAAATGGCTTAAGTATATCTGAGACAAGGTACAATTTAACTTAAATGCTTTATTATGAAAACTAAATCACATATTATTTTTGTAACAGGTGTAGGATATTATATGGTTGGCAGACAAATAGATCCTCGTTTCTTTGTTTACTAAAGGTTGGTTTTGCAGGCTGCGAAAGACGCAGACGTGGGACCTTTTGGTCTCTTTGTGATACGTTCCGTTGAAATATTTGACAATAAATCACTATTTTTATAAATGCATTTTTTAATTTACTTAAATTTTGTTTGAATTATAAAACTGTCTTCAAAGATAAATCATATTTCTTCAAAATGATATCAAAATATCATTCTTATTAGGGGTCACGTCATTTTTGATAGGTGTAAACGACTCTTAAAGACTTTTGAAGGGACAAAATTTTCAAATTTTAGAATATTAAAATATTCTTTAACTGTTCTAATTGTCTTAATTTGTGCTTCTCCTATGCAAACTTTCAACTAATTAAAATGTAATTAATTTATTTAGAATTGTTATAATAGAATACAAGGTATAAAACAATATAATAAAATAGGTCAGTTTTTATTTGTTTTCTATTGGTTTTATAAACCGTAAATCAATAGATAATAGTTTAGCAAAACTTTGTTTCTTATTTTAATCGAATAAAATCGATTGGAAAGTTTTCAACAGTTAAAATGAAAAGACTACAAAATGTTATTTAAATTAATTCTTTGATCATCTAAATAAAAAATACAACTTTTTTCTTTTTATGGCATTTTGCTAACATTAATAAACTGCAATTAAAACTTGTTCTAATTTTTACGATTGTTTATAAACTATAAAAAAACAATTTAATAAAAAAAATCACAATTTTAAAAGTAAAGGAATATAGCCGGACATGGCCGACCATATGAGTATAGTACCTAACTGTATATATATTTTTTTTTTTAATTGTCTTGAACTTTGCCTTAATTTCCATATATCGCTCATTTACTATCAGTCTGGCATTATCCAAAAAATGACTGATTTTTTTTCACCTATTGGAATCAAAGACAAACAAAGGGTTTTTTAACGCTGTCAAAGGAAATATGGCAAAAGCTGCTAGGGCTCAATAGAGACGATACCAAAGTACTAATCGGATAACTTACTGAACATTGTGGCCTCAGATACCATTAATTCAATTTATTATTTCTTCATTATTTCATGTTTATAATGATATAATGAGTCTGTGCAGATTCTGTGGGCTACAGGAGGAAACCTCAAAACATATTCTATCTAACTGTCCATCACTAGGGTGCCGTTGAGATTTTGGGTGCTGCCTTACTAGACCCAAAAGATATTTTCAATCTGGTACTAATCAAACCAGTTATTATTCCCACCATCAAAAAAGATGGGGGGAGGGGTATATTGTTTTTGTCATTCCGTTTGTAACACATCGAACTATTCGTCTAAGATCTATAAAAGTATATATGTATATTCTGGGTCCTTATTAGATTCTAAGACGATCTAGCCATGTCTGTCCGTCTGTCTGTTGACCACGATAGAGTCCAAGCGGGAACAGCAGGAGAGCTGAAGAAGTTTTTAGTTGATGCAAGTTGTTTTGTATTGAAAATAGGCAATATTGGTCCACGATTTCGCCTATGACTTTAACACCCATAACTGGCTAAAAGAAGCGGTGAAATTGGGCATAAACATGTTTTATAGGAACCTTAATCTCTTTGTAAAATTTTATAAAGATCGGATCATAATTGACCCTACCTGCCATATAAGGTCACCTTCAGAAAATGACTTTAACGCTCATAACTGTCTAAAAGAAGCATCTATAGTAGTGAAATTATAACCTAAATCTCTATGTAAAATTTTAGAAGGATCGGCCCATAATTGACCCTACCCGCCATAAATGACTTTAAAGCTCATAACTCCTTAAAAAGCATCTGTAGCGGTAAGATTCGACATGAACATATTTTATAGGAACCTAAATCTCTTTGTAAATTTGTATAAGGATCGGTACATAATTGTACCCCATATAAGGTCCCCTTCAGAAAATCACTATAACACTCAGTACTGCCGTAAAAAAGTACGTGTACAGCGATGACACTTGACGTTAATATGTTTCATACAAGCCAAAATCTCTCTACCAAATTTTATTAGGATCGGTTCATAATTAACCCTAACCCCCATATAAGGCCCTCTTCAGAAAAGCTCATTACTGGCTTAAAAATACGAGTATAGCTATGAAATTCTTATAAGACAAAAAATCAAAAAATAGATTTTCATTCAACCAGGGTGCTGGGTGTATGCATACAAACCAGAAAGTACCAGTCATAGAACGAAAAAGTACCAAAAATCCTTTCCAACAGATTTTCATTAACTCTTAGGGCCAATATCTCAATCTATGGTTAGCGTTTAATCGGCAGATATACTGCCGGTTAAAATAATTTTTGTATGAAAACTGTCAATTTATCGTTAGGATTGAAAATAATCAGACATTGAGGAAATGAGAGTTAATGTTTAATTTTATGTTTCTAGGTTCAATATTATATTATTCCTTTGAAGAAGGAAAAAGTACCATGTTCTAACTTACTCCGGGCTTTACATGCTTAATTTCATGTTTCTATATTCAATATTATAGAAAATTCGACCTTTAGAAGAACAAAAAGTACCAAGAAAAAGGAAGATGTACCAAAAAGTTCTCTATTATAGGCTCTCATTTACTCCATGCTCTTCATACTTACTTAATTCATTCGTAACGTGTTGTCCTAGCTCTACAAGAACAAAATTTAACGTATGATGATGTGTGTTGTTGTTTTTTATTTATTATTTTTGTCTAAGCATTTTCAGAAGTTGTCTCGGATTTTTGCTCATATCTCCGTTATTTATTAACCGATTTGGTTAATAATATTTATTAACCGATTTTGGTTAATAATCTACGATATCGGGGGTCTAGAAAACTGATTTCAATAAACATACAGACAGACAGACGGACGGACGGTCGAACAGACAGAAGGACATTCAGATAGATGTTCAAAAAGTTCTCTTTTATAGGTTCTTATTTACTTCGGGCTCTTCATACTTACTTAATTCATTCATTCGTAACGTGTTGTCCTTGATCTGCTTTGTTTTTATAAACAAACAAGTACAAGAACAAAATTTACCGTATGATGATGTGTGTTGTTTTTGTTTGTTTATTATTTTGTCTAAACATTTTCAGAAGTTGTCTCGGATTTTTGCTCATATCTCCGTTATTTATTAACCGATTTTGCTGATTTTAAATAGAAAACTTCTCGAAAGCATGTTTGACGGAGTTGAAATGAAAATTTGGGTCTCTACGATATCGGCGTTCAATAAACATACAGACAGACAGACAGACAGACAGACAGACGGACGGACGGACGGACGGTCGGACAGAAGGACATTCAGATAGATGTTCAAATTAATAACGATAAATGATAATAGCATATAAAAAAAATCAGAATATAGGACTATTTTCCAAAATTCACAAATTTAAGAAATTCGAATACCTAACTGTTACTAAGGAATTGAAGATTTGGGTCTCTACGATATCGGGGTTCAATAAACATATAGACAGACAGACAGACAGAGGGACGGACGGACAGAAGGACATTCAGATAGATGTTCAAATTAATATCGATAAATGATAATAGCATGTAAAAAAATCAGAATATAGGACTATTTTCCAAAATTCACAAATTTAAGAAATTCGAATACCTAACTGTTACTAAGTAAATAATTGGAGAATGTATTCGAAATTGAAATAAACAATAACACAACTTCTGCCAATTCTGATCATTTTAATTTGGCTTTTTATCACCTAACTATAATAAAATGTTAAAATTTTATGCTAATCATTTTATTTTATAAGCATTTAAATGGAACATACGGTTTTAAATAATTTAAATTGTTTCAAAATTTATTTAAACTGGTTTTACCTTTTGGAATTCAAACAGATTAAATTCATTAAAGAATTGGGTCAACTAGCAGATTTTATTTATACTAATTTAAAATAATTCAATAGAATCTATTAAATAGATTCTATTTTTATTAGATATTTATAATATAATTAATATGTCTTTTTAATCTATTTTAAAATGTATCTGGTATTTGATAAAATAAACAAAACTGTTTATTGATATTTTTAAAATTTTGCCACATGACTAATTTTAAACACTTTATATAAAAAGGATTTATCACAGGACAATTTCGTAAAAGAAGGAGACGGGTTTCTTTACCATCCAAAATAAACTTTAATATAAAAATGAGGTTTGAATATAAACATTTTTTTTTGTCACTTTTGGGTGACATGGCGACATGCCAATAACTTTCCATAAATTCCCACTAATTTTCCTAAGAATCCCTATGTGAATTGCTATTTAAATCTGATAATCTGATGATTGTCAAATAAAAGATCACTGTCAAAAAGAATACACACATGTTCTTGGTTTTTATTTAAAATTTTCTTTTAATACTTTTTTTAAATATCTTTGCATAGGTTTCGTCAATGTGGCATACACATTTTATTCCATCATAGTTTCAGCCATTTCAACTTTGGCTTCTTCTACAGTCTCTTCCTTGGGGATATCCATAGCGGAAGATTCGGTAACAGTTTCCACTTTATCCTCAACAGCAGCTTCTACTTTGGCAGTAACTTCATTGGGGACATCCATAACGGAAGACTCGGTAACAGTTTCCATTTTATCGTCAACAGCAGCTTCTACTTTAGCAGGTTCTTCTTCGGCAGAAATGACTTGCACAGGTATGAATTGTTCTTCAGTGTTGGCAGCTACTTCTTCAATAGCTTTGGGTTCTTCCATGGGAGTTTCCATAGCAGCCATATCTTCTACAGTTTTGGGAGCTTCCATAGCAGCCATTTCTTCCATATCTTTAGGAGTTTCCATAGCAGCTACTTCTTCAGTTTTGGGAGCTTCCATGACATCCATTTCTTCCATATCTTTAGGGGTTTCCATAGCATCTACTTCTTCAACGTTGATTTGACGACCTACACGGTGATGATTGAAGTAGTCCAAGATTTGTCTATATGCACTACGACTTAATTCAGTTTCACCGGATTCATCACCGATCACAATAAATTGAGCTGTCTCGGGTTCATTGTCCATGGTTTCACTAGAGGTTTTCTTGTCATCCATGTTATCATCAGCAGGGGCTTTTTCTACAATAGTGGCAGGGCGGATGCGTGTAGGTCCACCTTTAGGTTTTGTGGCAATAACAACGGGGGTATTGGATAATGTAACTTTTTTGGTGGTGGGAGTGCGTGCTGGTGGTATACGAGGGGGCTTGAAAATGTCCATAATGGAAGCTTCGGCTAACAAAGGTACAGCTTCAGCGGTAATGCTTTGCTTTTTGTTGGGACTAACACTTTGCATGTTATCAATGGCACTTTGGGGTATGTTCAAGATCAAGGGTTGAGATTGAATACCTTCAGTTAGGGAGACAATTTGATCGGGAGGAGAGATGCCTAATTGAGCCCAGGGTATGGTAATGTATTGGGTGGGTTGACCTTTTCTTCTGTAGGGTACAGTCAAAGGAGGTTGGGGATATTGGGAAGTGGGGCGTTTAGTTTTAGTGGCACTAACTTTGTTGCTAGAGGCATCAGAAGCTTGCAAAAGTTCGGGAGCTACATAAATGGTCTGGCCATTACGATTGATTATTAAGGTAGCTTGTTGACGGCGTTTTTTAGTGGGAGATTTGCGCAAGGTGTTGCTAACCTCAGCTGGCGTTTGTCCGCGGGTAAACTGTCTGATTTGATTTAATAAACTTTGTTGCCCGCGTTGGATAAAATTTTGTTCGCTTTGGGAACGCTTAGAGCCTTGATTCTTGTTGTAGTAGAAATCTTGATCGTTGTTATCATCTTCATCATCTTCGTATTGCTCTACTTCAGCACTTTCTTCCTGTTGTTGTTCTTGTTGGCGTTTGCGTTGGGCATTGGTATTGCGTCTTCTTTGGTTATTGTTTGAATTTCTTCTTCTGTTGTGGTTCAAGGGCTTGGGGCGTCTTCTACGATTTTTATTTTGTTTTTTAACAGGTCTTTCTTCTTCTTCCTCCTCTTCATCGTCTTGGTTATTGCCATTGTCTTCTCCGTCATCTTCCTCTTCATCATCTTCTTGATCGTTTTCATGGCTGGAGTCGTCCTCTTCATCATCTTCGTCATCGTTGTGGTATCTTTTGCGATTTCTGTTGAAATCTTCATCATCATCTTCTTCAGAATCGTCTTCTTCTTCGGAATAATCAAGATTGTTGCCATTAAAGCGGTTGGGACCCTTTCTGCGGAATGGACGATCGTCGTCGTTGTTTATGGAAATCAAAGGTTTTCTGGTTGAAGCGCGTTGCTTTACTCTAACAACTACATCGGGTTTGGGAGTGGTAGTTGTGGTGGTGCTTGTAGTGGTGGTTTCAGTTACAGGTGTTTCTAACAAACCGGGCAATTGAATACGATTACCCAACCAACCAGTTACGGAACCTGCCAAATTGGATACTGAGGATCCAAGACCTTGACCGGCATTGAAACCGAACAATTGCCAAGGTGAGGGAGTGGTAGAGGCAGTATTAGCTTGTTTGCCACTTTCAGTTTCAGGCAAACGTGGCTTCAAAGCAATAAGGGGATGGATTATAAAATCAGCAATGGTTTGTGGTTGGGTTTCAGCTGGAAGCTTTTGAACAGCTTCCTTTTCGCTGTTCATTTCACTAGCAGCCATAACAGTGTCAGCCTTCATGGTGTCTAAAATTTGTTATAGTTATAAATCAAAGGGTTTAAACCACAATTTAAAACACTCCTTATTTACTTACCCACCAAAGCCATATCAGCAATAGGTGATTCAGTTGTTTGTTCCACCATGGCATCTTCCTTCATCTCAGCTTGCACTGGTGCTGAGCATAGTAAAAGTGCAGTTACTGCACATGTAAAAACTAGTAATTTCATTTTTTATAAATTTATTCTCTTGGTAGTTTTATAATTTAAGCATTATTTGCTATAAACACTAGATATTTTTTGGTTATTTTCGTTTTCGTTTACACTTATTGTGCACTTGTCTTAAGTTTTAATCTAATTTATCAATGCGCCCCTTAATACTTTCGATCTTATTGTGAGGATTTGTAACTGACACTTGTTTTGACATGCGAAACACTATTTGAACTGTTTCAGCGTTACCGTAAACAGTTGCTTTTTATTTTGCGCTTTATTTTGTTGGTAACTTTGAATATTTTATGAAATGACCAAACTTTTGATGTTTCTGCTTTTGGCCCCGCTAACTGAGCGTTGATGTGCGTGCTACAGACGGGTCAAGAGTAATAATGCTAATAGATATGATTTTTACGTTTCATGTTGATAATATATTCTTGTTGTTATTTTCTTAGACTGTTGAGTAGTTTAATTTATGAAGAAACTAATATCTATGAGATTTGTGGAGAGAGATTATGAGAGTGTTAAGCATAGAATTTGAAAATGTCTTGTATGTTAAAACAGATTTAAAGCGATGGGCGATGTAATAGTAAAAGTGGAAGAATATTGTTTAACGGTTCAAATTGGTTTTCTATTTCATCTAGCCCAAATTCCGGATAAGCTTTTAACGTTCATGAAATTGACTTATAAATATTAGTATCTCTATGAAACTCGGCGTAAATCAGTTTTATTTTAATACAAATTCATTCTCCAAATCTTATGAAAATATATCAGTCCAAGTTTGAGTTTAACGTACATACAAAGTTTGAGTTTAACGTACATACAAAGTCTATAAAAATCATAATTATATAAGAATATTATATAGGTTAAATCCGTCATAAATGAAGAAGAATAAAATCATTATGTTTAGTGTAGGGTCATATAGTCGGGTATGTCCGTTAGTGGGTCATGCATCTTGTTATACTTACTTTTTTTAACCTTAAATAGTCATGTATGGTCTACCTTAAAAAATATTTGAGGTTAGTTAATGTAACTAGTTTTAGTTGTAAAAAACTATGCTTTATAACACGAGTCTTAGGTCCGATATATATAATTGCGACCTCAAATTTCGATGCGACATCTCTGTAACCGAATAATGAATTGTATAAGTCAAGATGATCAATGAAGATTACATATCTGAGAGAATATGTTATTGGGATTAAATATATTTGTCGTCGTGGAACTTTATAATTGCTATATATATATATATATATATGGATCTATGAATAAATCTATCTTAGTTAGTTTGAAAGGAGGCTGTATATACATCAAATCCGAAGAAATACACCTAGGCCTCTATCGGGCCTGTTGTGCTCTCCTTAACCAGTGCCTCAGGTGGGAATCGAACCCACGGTCTACCACCAAACTACCGGAGGTCAGATCTAACAATATTATTAGAAGGTTAGGTCAGGTTATGTTTCACAGACTGCTTACTGCACAAGTTAAGATTTACTTGAGTCCTATGGGCCCTATTGTCCGTAAAGAAAGATAGTAGGGGAGAGAAGGGTGGACGAGAAGGATTAAGGAGATAGTCTAGTCTTTTAGAAAAAAATTACAGATGATGACTTACAATCGTGTAAACTTACAATTTGTGCCTGACAATATTGGTAGACCGTCATTTAATGCAAAATTTTCAAAATCTGACAATCGTGTAAACACACTTCGTTTCACAGTTACGAATACTCAACATATCTAATTAATTGATATTGACTTTTGATGCTCCAATGCCAATTACAAACAGTTTCGTATGGACTTAATTAATTGGGTTTTGACATATTTATCTCATTGGATTCTGAAGTCTTACTGGAATAAATGATAGACAAGCAAATCTCTTCATCATAAATCCAGATTCTGTGGAGCTGTGTGAAAAGTCTATAGCTAAGAGGAATGCAGAGGTTCACTAAGTGATTAAAAAAATCTATATTTTTGAGGACAGAAATAAGAGGGAAATATGAAATGGATCGACGCCTGACTAGCCGAATAGTCTGAAGTAGATAGTAGTGTTTATAAGTGAATTTTGACCATCAAGTCATTTTCTGAAGGGAACTTTGTATGGGGGATTGGATCAAATGAGGCCTGATTATTACGAAAATCAGCAGTATCATTAAGACTTATGTATATAAAACTAAGTTTTGCCGATTTTTGAAGTAATAAAGAAACATTTAACATATTTATGAGCTCAAAAGCCCTATTCGGGGGTATGGTTGTATGGGGGTTATACGAAATAATGGACCGAATTTAACCATTTTTAATAGGCTTCGAAAATCGCTAGGCTAGGAAATCGACTCAGAAAGTGATTCTGAGCCGATTGGTATACTTTTTAGGTGGGTGTAGGAGCAATATTTTTGGGTGTTACAAACATCAGCACAAACGCATAATATCCTCCCCACTAAAGTGGTGTAGGGTATAAAAAGAACTCGAAAAAATACTAATATCACAATGACGAATCAGTTCTCGATCGATAAACACTAATTGTTCGGATGACGTAGTAGTGATTAAAAGCAAAAAACATTCCTAATAGATTGTAGATTCGTTTATAAGATGTTCTCAGAAATATTCACAACTAATGCTTATATGTTATAACGATCCGATGAAAAGTGATTGTTTAAGCTTAAGTAAACTATAGCGATATATTATTCAACTATTTGTCGCTCGTCGCTTTTATTCTGATACTACTACAACAAAAGTGATCGACAAAGACATTCTTTGAATTAAAGAATACGATTAAATATTTTTACAATTTTTTAACCATATCCTTCCAAAATATATCCCGTAAACTTTTCCTATGCCTGCATATTACAGGTGAAAGTCCAGTTATTTATAAAATTTCAATTTAATAGATTCAACAGATACACTTGCTGTTTTCATCGCATGTGACCTCATAACTTTGCGGTAGGTAGATATTGCTGATGCTGCTGATTAGTTAGAAAGTGAGTCAATGCGTAGGGTCAACCAAAACTACTCTTCTTTCATTTTGATTTTGTAAAAATTAAAACTTTCTAATTCGATTTTTTTTGCGTTTCATATGGCTAAAAATATTTTAAGGGTCAATAACAAATTATGCATGCATACCTATCTGCTTGTAAATATGTAAACACTTTGATAAGAAAGTGAAATTTTCTTAGTAAACCTGTATGAATAATAATTCTGCGAATATTTTTTTATAAAATTAATTAAATATTAATATTAGTTTAGAAAAATATAGATAGTAGTAATATTACTCCGATCAAATCTAATATCTATATTTATAAAAATCTGAATTTTAAAATAAGTTTTGAAAAATAACTCATGAAACATCTAAAAACTTTCTATATCTTTTGGAAGTAGGATTTATTTTAAATCACCCACTTTTTCTCAATGTGTGAATTTTTCTCGTTAAGAGAATACCAAAGTTAAAACGCAATAATATTAACATTTCCCAGAAATAAAAAAAAACATAATGAAAACAAAATTTCTAGGTATTTTGGTACGTTGATCTCAAAGCGATTCGTCAATAGGCCTAAATTTAAATAATTTTTATGATTGTTTAATAACAAAAGCTTTCACCGGAAAAAAACATAATTAATCAATCATTAAAATTTATGTAACTCCGGTTACATAAATCTAATCATAGAATAGAAATTCCTGAGAAATCTTTGCAGAGTACGAATGTTGTACCAATTTAAATTAAATTTTTGAAATCAAAAAAATTTGCATACCTAAACACTTTTACAACAATATTAATATTTATTGCCATTATAAATGTTCTAATGATTTGATTATTTGAATAGTTAATCACACTCATAAATATATGCATAAGTAATTCAATAAAATCGGAGATATTTGATTAATGGTTTACATCTATAGGTTGGTCAATTTACACATAATTATACATTATACACTGTCGTTAAAAGGGGGTCATAAAAACATGTTAAGTTCAATATAAATTGGTAAAATCAGCGACAATCTAGTTTAATTAAAATGAAATGTATAAGTTATATTTTATATTACCGGCCTGGGTTTAACCCATTGCAGAATACTGGGTATTTAAAGTAATCTATATATATAAAAGAGTAGCGTTACTGACTGACTGATTCATCATCGCACAGCCCAAACGGCTGAATCTAGAATCATGAAATTTTGACAGTAGATGTGTTTTTGGTTATGTAGATTTGGAAATTTGTACATTTAGGGGTAAAAAAGGGAAAAAACGGGTAAAACAGATTTTCTTAATTATCTTACCTAATATTAGTGATACAAGAAAAATTTTAAATGCACCCGTATCTACTCTTAAAATAAGCAGATGGGTGTCTGGTACTGTTTTGAAATTCGTACTTTTAAGGGGTGAAAATGTGTAACAAAGGTGATTTTGGCCCTTTATAACTTTTTAACTGATAAACAAAATAAAATTTTTGTAAATATTTTGAATATATCTCCCATAATTACACCTGTTACGTACCTTTTTTAAAGGGAAACAACTGTATTTTTGGTACTTTTTTTTTAGCACATTAGGAAAACTTTTTCGATTTATTGAAGTATTCCTATTAAATTACGGACTAGCTCTGGGGAAAAACGGGAAATTTAATTTTCTTCAAACTCATTGAACCAATTTTTATAAAATTTGAAAAAGTAGTTTATTTAGTCACACAAAATAAGCTATTGGTATATTATTTTGGAATTCGAGTACTAAGGCCTATATAGAACCATAGCAAATTGTTTGGTACTTTTGGAAAGCACAATTTTTCCGGAACAAATGAATGTAGATTTGGATCGTTTGAGTTATATCTGTGATATATAGATTTAAACACGAAATATTTTATGAACTTAAATTTCGAAAAAGTGTATTCCTAGGCGAAGTGGGGGAAAATGGTACTTTTTTATTACAACTTTCCACAAAGGCAGAATTTATTCCACTATTTCATCTTTCTAAATAATTGAATAAATTTTAACAATATTTATGTAGAAACAACTATATTGAATCTGATTGAATAATTAATCTATAAGAGGGAAATGTTTAGTACTTTTTGCTCATCAAATAGTACCTTTTGTATTTTCTTTGATATTGAAATTTAACATGATTGATCAGAATCCATAAGAGGTGACTCGTTGCTATTTTTTCGTTCTTCAAATTGTACATTTGTATGTTCTCTAATATGAAGACAACACACAAAAACACGGGTTCCGGACTGAATAAAAATGATTAAATGTGGTACTTTTACATTCTTCAATGTTACTCTTTGAATTTCCGAAACATATAAATCACGGTTCTTATTAAATAAAAATTTATAAAAAGGACATTTTTAGAACTTTTTTGTTCTTCAAATGGTACTTTTTGAATTTTCTATAATATTGACCATAGAAATATGAAATTTAACATATAGAGACCTGAATAAAAGAGAATCTACAAGAAGCATCTTTTTGGTATTTTTTGTTGTTCAAATGAAACTTTTTGAATGTTTCTATATTCAAAAAGTAAACTAAAGAAACTAAACATACACAGTTCTTAATGAATAATGTTCTATATGGAAGACAATTTGGTACTTTTTTATTTGTATCTTGATTGGGTAGCGAAGCACCCAGGGTAAGCTAGTGAAGTATAAATATATTTAGAGATGCACAGTGGTTGTTTTATTTTTGGAAATAATAATTTAGTATCTCTGGAACTATTGGATATATTGCAATGAAATTTAAAACTTATCACTAGTTAATTTTAGATCCGATTGAATAAAATTTTCCTTTTCAGAGGCAGGAGTAATAAGCGAAATTTTTTTGCAAATCATAAAAAATGCATTAAAATATCAAAAGGAGTATAAGTTTGGGAACATTCTGGTATTTAGCATAATAACTTAGAGATTAAAATTTGATAAATATATTATACTAGCTATACCCAGTGAGCTTTGCTACCCTAAAAGCGATATAAATAAAAAACCCACTTAACGATTTTGAAAATTCTAACTACAATAGTTTTCCAGATTAACAATATTTGTTTCATATGAGAGATGCCAAGCAAATTATTGCAAGTTCGCCAATTTCTATCTATCTATCTATGAAAAATTTGAATTATCTAACAGTTTTCAAGATATACGAAATTTTGTATTTAATTCATATATGTGGTGCCATGTATGTAGTCATTGAAAAGTATGTTGTTAGGTAAGTAATTACAATTAAAAGCCATGGTTTTTGCTGGGGACATTTTGGAAATCTTTCTAAAATAACATCGTTACGAGTTATCACATTTTCCATATACAAATACTGAAATTTCTAAAAGGGGTACATGTGTTACAAAAACTGAGTTTTTTAATAAAAGTCTCCACTGTGACGTTATTTATAGTGCGATAGTAAAATCACTTCGTATATATTTAAAGACCATATAGGGCTATATAAACGTAGAGCCACTATGAGAATAAGTGCTTTGTGTTTTTAGAATTTTTTTTACTCAACTTAAAAATTTTTCCTTCATAATTGATCAAGTTTGGATGGGGCTGATCGTGGCGTTGCCCGCTTAAATCAGCCATATTTGATTTTACTCGCTTAAGCATTATGTTCTCTTTAAGAATCATGTAAAATTAGTATATAGTCTCGAAGAAAAATTTTTAATTAATTAATGTGGTCAACTTTGAGTCCCCATTTTTTTCGCTGCAATCTAATATAATCTTAGCTATTGTTCAACTATAAACGAAATAATCAAAAAACTGCTTAAAACTGTGGAAAAGCTTTTCACAATTATTGCTTTACTACTAGAGTTTGGGGTTCGGGAAATCCCGTCCGGGAATTCCCGGGAATTCTCGGGAAAAGTTAGTCGGGATTTTTGAATCATTCCCGGGAAAATGGGAAATTTTAAATAAACGTATTTGTAACATATTTTGGAAAAATAAGCGATTTTATAATTTATCGTAGATTTTTTTTAAAGACAAATTACAAAACATTATTATCATGGTGCAGAAGGATATGAAAAAATCCTTAATTACAAACTATCAATCTATATAAAAGCTTAACTTGAAGCAAGTACAAACAAAACAAAACATTTGACATGCATGAATTTCTAAAGCCAACGTCTGTGGAAAGTGTTTGAGTTATCTCAGTAGCTGGACATTTTTCCACAAAATAACGGAAAAGTTGATCTTTTCTTATATTTAACTAATTTTAAGAATTATGAATGAATCTTATTAATTTAATACTGAAATATTTCTCTGCCTATGGAGTATATGATCTGTGCAAACTATCTCACCAAGGTTGGCTATGAAGTAACTGTCAAACAACAGTTTCTCTTAGCGGCTAGAGCAGGCCATTCACAGAGAAGATTGAAGACAGGTTCTTCCTTTTCCCTGCAACTGCGACAGTACTCATTGCAGGGTAGCTCAAGCCGATATGTATATCTGCCTAGCACCCAGTGTCTTGTTATTACTGCTATCAATCGCGTAATTCGGCTTATAATGTGTCATTGAAACATGAACAATGCCTTCCATCTATCTTCAACATTCTGAAGAAAGAATGTGAGGATACTGCTCTTTATAATACCTAACGGAGTTGTTACTGAAACGGCATTGGAGATATCAAGAGCTGATCCCGTTCTAGCAAACTCATCTGCCTGTTCATTTCCCTATGCAGAAGGATCCAAACAAAGACAAGGACAGATCATACTTGCATTGTCTAAATAATAGGGAAGTAGTAGTAAGTATAAGAATTTAGTGGAAGAATATCTCTGTGTTGCCGCGAATATTGAGATCATATAGTACCCTACAGGCTTGATTTAAATAAGTATGTTTAAAATTTTCCATTGGCAAAATTAAAGAAATGGTTTGATTTGTTCTCAAAAGAGGGATATTTTAGATATCGCTTAATTTATAGAAAAAGTTGTCTATTTTTGTTAAAAATTTTGTTATTATAGTTATAAATTAAGTTTTATATAAATTTCCCGGGATGAATTTTTTTATTCCCGTTTCCCGGGAAATTGAAAAGTCCGGAAATTCCCAAACTCTATTTACTACTTAGTTTAAAAAACACAAAAAGATTTAAAGCGAAATTACTTTCCCTCATATCCAATATTATTTTATATGTTTTTAGGTGTTATTTAGTTATGCTAGAGAGTAGTAAGATATTATGCTAAATAGGAGTTGAATGATTTAATTTACACTGACAAAAATTATATAAAAGAAATTTTAAATACACTGTAAACAAAATTGTAATTTTTCGCATTTAAAACAAGTAGAAAATTATAGTGTGACTTACTCACTGACTCACTGAAGCTAAAAAGCTGAAATTCGGTATACATATAAATACTTAATGACAGGCTCCCAATACGATATTGGAACCACATGGAATAACATTTTTATTTCGGCAATATGAGGGGAAAAAATGTACCAAAATGGGGTAAAAACGGGAAATTTGATTTTATTCAAACTCCTTAAGCAAATTTTAATAAAATTTTATAGATTTAGTAACACTAATGGGGCGAATGAAATTAAGCATATGGATTTCTCAGAAAATGATATTCTATAAAAGGGGACTTTTTGGTACCTTTTCGATCTTTGACTGGTACTTTTTGAGTTTTCTTTAATATTGAACCTAGAAACATAAAATTGAACACTCAGGAACTTAAGTGAGAGGAACTCTGTGATCCGGAGTGTATGAATATCTATAAAGGTACTGGTACTTTTTTGTTCCTCAAAAGGCACTTTATGAATTTTCTTTAATATTGAACTAAGAATCATAAAATTAAATACGCAGCATCCTGGGTGAATGAAAATCTATAAAAAGGATACCAAGGACTAATGTTTGGTACTTTTTGAGTATTCTTTAATATTTAGAAATAAAAAATTAAACATTCACATTCCTAAGTAATAGAGAATATATAAAAGGGAACTTTTTGGTACTATTTCTTACATTGACTGGTACTTTTTCAGATTTCAATAATATTGAACCTAGAAACATAAAATTGTACACTCAGGGAAGGAATTTTTGGTACCTTTTCATTCTTCAATGGGTACCTTTTGAGTTTTCTATTATATTGAACCTAGAAACATAAAATTAAGCATTGAAGGTTCCGAGTTAATGAAAATATATATGAAGGGACACTTTTTCTTTTTTCAACAACCGTCTGTTTGTATAGTACCAGTTGGTCCAGCCGTTTCAAAATACCAGATATCACATGAAAAAAGTGACTTTATTTTTGTGGGTATTACAATGTCGAGTGTAATATATTTTAGTTTGATCCCATTTTGGAAAAGGCTAAAAAAATGTGTCTAAAACTACTATCCCATGGGACTACCATACCCGATGGCAAGACATCGGTTTCAAAAGTTGGATCACTTGACATAAAATGCTCTACTTATTTAAGCGATTAATGTAGGAATGATGTACCGAAAGAGATCAGTAATAGATTGAATCTCATTTGGGTCTTGATTTGAAAGAAACAAATTTCGAAACTAAGAACTTTTACTTGATGGTAAGTAAGGTTTTCATGGATCTGATCGAATCTGATAATGACGCCGAATGTACTCAAATCATAAGCAAAATATCACTTTATTGATTGTTTTCTTCACTTCTACAATTTGACATTTTTTATAATCTTCCTCTCCTTTTTCTTTCAGTGTCTGCATATGTATAAAAATATTTCGTATTTCTGGCCATTGTTACAGGTATTATAAATAAAATACAAGAATAACTTTGTTTTTAATTTTAAACATAAATTAAAAAATTTTGCAAAATTTTTCCATTCTCTCTTCATATTTTCTTTATTAATGAAGTTTTACCCCCCACCTCTGCCACTCGTGTCATATGTTGTATGTCGGTCTATCTGTCTGATTTTTAACCTTTGTTCTATCTCTCGTGAAATGTAAGACTATTTTAGGTGTTTTATATATATTAAGTTTTTTGGTTTTTAATGCTTATTTTTTTTTTTGTTGTTCTACCTAACTTTGATTGACCCAAATACATAAATGAAACATGCTGTTAGAAAATAATCAAATTTTATAAAAAATTAACTAGACTAAACACAAACAGAGAACAAATTTAATAAGCTTCTTGTCTCGATACCAATATCTATGCAAAAAGGCAGACAGACGACCAGCAAAAACATAGTTACTTACACAAATACAAGCAAAAACATTTACACAGATACTCCAAAAAGAAAAGGTAAAACTGTAGCTATGTATGTATGTATGTATGTATGTACATGTATATGTGTTCAATGATATTTGTGGGTTGTTGGTAAATACTATTACTTAAGGGCTTTTTACAGAAAAGTTTTTCAAAACTTTTCATTATTCTTATCAATCCGTAAATTTATGGGAACAAATTAACGACTGGTTGGGGGGCTGTTGCAAGTGCCTTTTATCTTGTTTTATTAATGGAAAATTCTTTATTTGTAGCTTTCAACGTATCAAATGGCCAACATTCATCATTATGTATGTTTTCGTTGTCTGTTTTAAATTAAAATTTTGCAGATTTAAGGGTATTTTACATAAACATGAGAAGAAAAATGAAAGATTTCGCTTTTATGACAGCCTGACTTGACTGGTTGTTTGTTGGTTGGTTAGATTTGTGTGAGTTTGTGTGTTAATTTTAAGTTATCGGTCTTTTTTTTTGGCGACAGAGATGAAGAACATACACATTAATTAGTAATTTGTTTTCTAAGAAGATTTGCATATTCTGTATGTCTTCTTTTTATGATATATTTTTCATAAATTGGAATTGAAATTGGAACCGTCAAATTGAGTTTCTATTTTTTTTTTGCCAATTGGCCAAAATTATGCATTTTGCAATTTGGGTATTTTTTTTATAAAGCGAGTCGACGCTATCGCACATATAAAAAGAAATTGTATTTTATGTGATCAAGCCACTTGAGATCTTAACTCGGAACAGAGCACAGTTATAACTTTAAATCTAGTTATTTATTTATTTATTCTTTTGTTTTAACTTTGTTGTTTAAAATTTAAATATGAAATTCTTTTGGTGTTTGACTATTGTTGTTTTGGCTTCTGCCTACTTGGCCAGTGGTAAGTTGAGGTTTTATTATTAGTTTTTTTATATATATTTTTTTAAGGAAAATATTATATCAATGTTGTTTTTTTACATTTACAGCCCGCAATGTTAACCGTGCTAATGTTGATACCGAATCTTTTGGCCGTTCTCACAAACAGGCTCGTGTCTTCCCCGGTGCCGTGGCGATTAAGAAATTGGTTTTGTTGAAATTCAAGAAAATCGTACCCATCTCTTTGATCTTGCTCAAGTCTAGCAACGAAAACGAAGCTGAATTGGTGCCTGTCTACCCCACCTCTGAAATTCCTTCTGATGTTCAATTCATTCCCACCCCCAACGGCATCTCTGGCCACAAGGATGTCCAAGCCATTGCTGTGCCCAACGAATTCCACCAACAATTGGAACTCCACGGTTTGACCAACTTGGAAGGCATTGAATCCTTGTTGAACCAAGCTGAACAAAACGAAAATGGTGAAAGCACTTTGACTGTCGCCGAACCCACCGAAAAGGAAGATGAACTCTTGAACCTTAAAGAAGAAGATGAAGATCAATTGTTGGAAAATGCTTCTGCCGATAAACCCGCCAAGAAGTCTGGCAACTCCACCAGACGCTTGTCCCTTGAAAATGCTAAATCTACTTTGAAGACTCAAACCTCCGTTGAAGAAATCCCCATTTACTTGTACTCCACCAACGATAATGCCCATGTCATCAAGCATCAAATCGGTGCCCGTCGTTACCAAAAGTCTTAAGTTATCTGGTAAATCGAACTAAGTGATAAATAAATGTGAAAGAAAAAAGGTTTAGGCGATAAAATAAAATAAAAACTAAATTATTTAATTTATGAAAAGTTTTATAGTGTTTTTACTTGTTTTCTGATGTTTGCTGAAGAATATGTTTTGGTTCCTTATTCAGGGTAATTTTCGGAGGCATGATTAAAATATGGAACGAACTCTTAGGGACTAAACTCAAATAACAAAGAACGTGTAACAGTTTGTAATAACGAACTTATTATTTGTGGAATATTTCGGACGACAGAGACTAACTAACTACTAACTAACTAACTAACTACTACTAACTAACTAACTAACGAACGAAAAAAAGAAAGAACGAACGAGAACGAAAGAACGAACGAAAGAACGAAAAAGAACAACGAAAAAAGAACGAAAAAGAACGAAAGAACGAACGAACTAACGACAACGAACGAAAGAACGAACGAACGAACTAAAAGAACGAAAGAACGAACAACGAACGAAGAAAAAGAAAGAACGAACGAACGAAAACACGAAACGAACGAACGAAGAACGAGAACAACTAACTAAAGAAATAACGAACTAACGAACTAACGAAACTAACAAAACGAACAAAAAACTAACGAACTAACGAACGAACACTAACTAACTACTAACTAACGAACTAACTAACGAACGAACTAACGAAACTAACTAACTAACTAACGAACTAAAACTAACTAACTAACTAACTAACTAACTAACTAACTAACTAACTAAAACAATAACTAACTAACTAACAAAACTAACTAACTAACTAACTAACTAACGAACTAACTAACTAACTAACTAACTAACTAAACTAACTAACTAACTAACTAACTAACTAACTAACTAACTACTAACTAACTAGTCATTCGTCTCTATGTTTCTTAAAACCAATTTTCTGAAGATCCCACCCATCTTCGGGATCAAAACCATAAATATTTCTATCACACATGGTTTCAAAAAGTTTCATATTTAAAATCAGCATAATTGGTTCAAAATATCCAAGAAATGAGAAAAATTCCTTAACAGCCCATCATAATGTTGCCAATTTTTCCACTACACAGAACACAAGGAAACAACATGTACATTCAATATTTACGGTTGAAATCAAAGATGGAAGGAATATATGAATAAAATTTGTTTTTTTTTTTTTTTTTTAATTACAAAAGTCAAAGAACCAAAGTTTTGAACATACTTTTAAGAATTAAAAAAAAAAATATTTTTAAATTTTTTATAAAAAGGAAAATATGTATTTTTTTTTTATCAAGAAATAAAACATAGTTATAAAAACATTAAAACCTAATTCTAATAGAATACAAATAAAAAAACGAATAAATAATTAACTTAAAAGAGAAACGAAAAACTTTAACCCATATACAAGGATACACGTCCTGGGCCACCAGCAGGTATTGTATAACGTATGCAAGGTGGTGGACCATAATAACCATACGTTGGACACGTGGTACAGCATTGTGTTGGTATTAATGGAAATGTTGGCGATGGAAATGGTTGTAGTGGTGGTGGTGGTGGCAACACCGATGGAGGACGTATAGGTATAGGTGGTCGTATGACAACTGTTGGCGGTGGTCGAGGTGCTAATGGTGGTTGGCAACAGACATTGGGTGGTGGCTGTGGTACAACGACAACAGTTTCACAACAACGTCGCTGTTGATAGGCATCCAGAGTGCAGGGATAAATGCATGTCGGTTGTGTAAAGCTGTTAATTAAATCGGTTATAAAAGTGAAAGTACGTCCATGTCGTTCATTTTCATCAATTACAGCAAATTGTTCTGTGGAAGAGTTAGGATTAATTGAGCTATAATGATGTTGTTGCTGCTGTTCTTGTTGCTGTTGTTGTTCTGTTAGTGGCTGTTGTTCATGTTGCTGTTGATAATGATTATAATGTTGTATGCGATTTTTAGGCCAATTAATTTCTGTTGAATCATTTATTATTTCTAAAGTTGTTGATGATGTTTGATTTTGCTGTTGACGTCGTTGCGGTAAGTATGTTGATGATGATGATGTCGATGAAGACGACGATGATGATGATGACTTACGTTTACGTATTTTAAATGCTACAAAATTTATTTGAAATATTGTTAGAAAAATTTTAATTTTTGTTTTGCCCTAAAGTAGACTTTAGATTTGGTGCTTTTATAGAATACACATAAGATAACCCAACAAACAAATTTGTTGCGGTTAGAACAAATAGTGAATATACCTAGAGCGTGAATCTAAAAAATTACATTCTGGGAATTCTATAATCCCTGCAAATTTGAAAAAGTATAACATTTCTTAAAGGACTAAGATCTAAGTAGTGTATTTTGGAACCTAACACAAATTTAAGTTTTCGAAACGCAACAATATTATCAATATTTTTCAAATTTTGTCATTCTAAATAACAAAATGTAAAAAAACTTTCTAAAAGGTCAAATTCCTAAAAACTTTAACGAAAATTCCAAAAGTGGGATTTTTACAATTTTACTTATAGAGACCACATTCCTTTTGGGATTCGGGAATATACTTTAGGATTAAATAAAGAACACATGAAGGGTTTCAAAACTGCTTGCGGTTTTGCGATGCCAGCTTTTGGAATTTTTAGAAAATTTTTTTTCAAAATTGAAATTTTGTTTTAAAAACAACACAAATTAAAATATTGTTTCAACAATTCTATTCTGCCTGACTTAACGAAAAAATCCTGTAAGTACCGGGAAAATAAAATGACGACGGAGTCGATATCATATCTAATTATTTGGTTATAACTGTCAAATACTTATGTTTGTTGTTATGAAAAATACAACAATCGAACAAGAAAAATATTGATTCGAAATATCTGCTTCTGTAGCACTCTCTCACCCAGAATTTCTCTCACATAATAAACAACATTATCTCAACATGCTTGTTACCCATACTATCAAAATTGTGCTCTAATTACTTAGTTCAGATAACTGGTTCATTGAATAAGTACTTACTCTTAATAACCATTTCAGTGCATTTAAAAATAATTTTAAATTCCAAATTTTTAAGTGCAAAATAAAACAACAACATTCACACAAAAACAAAAATACAGCAAAAACAACACATACATATATGATTTATATATACAAAATATTAAAAAAATAATTAACATTTTATTGTGTAAAAATAATTTAAAGTATTTTATCGCATGTAGTTAAAGTGACACTCATACACACAGTGCATAATATCTAGAATTTCATATAGTAATTATTCTAACCTCGGAATCCCGATTGGCCGTTGGCAAAACCTTGGGCACCACCAATATTACCAAAAGCTCCACTGTTGGCATTAGCACCGCCAAAGCCACCAAAACCGCCGAAACCACCTACATTACTGTTGGCATTTGTAAAAGCATTGCCACCACTGCCATTGGAATTTGAATTAGCTGAAGCTACAGCATTGGCATTGGCCGATTGACCACCACGACTAACTGCCGAGGCATTACTGCTGGCACTGTTGCTGACAAATCCATTGGGTCCTTGTACACTATTAACATTAGCATTAGTTTGGGCACCAGCATTTTGTCCATTATTTCCCTGGAAAATCGATTGACTGCTGGAATCGGCTTGGGAACCACGGGTGTTACCCTCTTCGAAGACCACGGAATTGGTATTGGCTATATTGCTAGAGGTACCAAAGGCATTGTTGTTTGTCGATTGGGAACCACCATTGGCCTCATAACGTTCACCAGTAGCGGTTTGTATTTCCTTGGTACCGGCATTGGCATTGGCTGCTTGTTGTTGATTTTTGTCAAAGTTTAAAGCTTGACTTTGAGCATTATTAGAGCTTTGAGAGCCACCATTTGTTAGGGAACTATCTTGATTAACATTAGCAGAACTTAATTGACCGCTGCTGCCATCTGTAGCCAAATTTGAACCTATGCTGGAAGCACCATTATTTTGGAAAAAACCATTGGCATTTAGTTCCTGATTGCTTTGGGTATTAGCCCCAGCTTGTTGTTGGAAACCATTGAAAGCATTATTGGCCATACCCTGGGCATTTGCGTTCTGTTTCTGGGCACCACCAAAACCAAAGTTGGGTTGTTGGAAGCCGAAACCGGGACGTTGTAAACCGGGGCGTTGGAAACCAAATGAGGGTCTGCCAAATTGACGTCTTGGACGCTCAAAGTCACTGCCGGGATAAGCGAATGGTATAAATTGAGCCTTACGTTTGGGTCTAACAAAAGTTCTTTGGGGTAGACCAAAAACGGATGTAGGGTTTCTACGTCTTCTATTTTGACCAAAACTATTGACATTTGCAGCAGCACCACCCGCTAAACCGCCAGCCGAGGCTGATGTCTGGCCATTTTGTGTGCGACTAATGGCATTTGAGTTGGACATGGTTTTGGTTATGCCAAGTTTGCCAATTTGTTTCGACTGACTTTGGGAATTACTGTTAGATTTGGCTACGGCACCTACACCCTGAGCCTGGGCTTGCGCCTGTGTTAGGGCCTGGGCTGGCTGCTGTTGTTTTTGGTTGCGTGATAAATCAATATTCAAGAAACCCAAATTAAGATCTAAACCACCTTCTTTATCACGTTTAATGCCCAAACCATTGCGCAAATTATCACGGGACAAGGAAGATTCAACACCCAACCTACCAACATTCAAATCATAACCAACAGCTTTTGAAACTGCTCCATTGGTCATAGTCTTAGTGCGTGTTAGCGTACTACCGATATCCAAGCGACCTAAACTGACTTCTTTCGATTTAGCCTGACTTTTAGCTACAGTGGTGGTACCACCATTAGCGAAGCCTCCATTAGTTTTGGTTACAGTTTTAGCATTGACAACACCACGAGAAGCTTCTAGTCGGCCGAGTTCCACTTGACGTTCGTAGGCATTACTACTGGCTTTCGATACCGAACCCGTACGGGGAACGTTGTTTATGAGGGGTTGCTGTTGTTGTTGACGTTGAAAGAATTGTGAATGGGATTCTAAAATGAGAATAAGTTAAGAGATGTAGTTGCTGTATATATCTGTATACTGCTGTATATATATTTAGCGAGAATTTTGATATGGATTTCAGAGATTGACATTAGGACTGAACGATGAAATGTTATTGGACTGAAAGTGTTCATGGTACGATCATACAATTAAAAGGATATTTGATTTTAGATAAATTTCAAATAAATTCACATATTTATATCTAGGAATAGAAACTCCACATTATTTGATTTGTAACACACAAATCTGTAAGCAGCACTTTTTAGTGATCAAAAAAACCGATCTTTAGTTCCACGTATTCGGAAAATGCACTAAATTCTCGGAACAAATTGTTGTATTTTAACGAAAACTTTGTATTTACCTTGTGGTTGGCATATGGCCAAAACAGCCACAACCAAAACAACTTTCAAGGGGTTGAAGAACATTATACCCCGTTTCTTGATTTATATTACACTCTGGAAAATTCCAAAAAAATCCAAAAATAATTTCACTTTTCGAAATTCGTATTCGATTTTGTTAAATTGTTCTGTGTGTACCGTACCGTTTAACGTTTATCGACAATCTGAGCTTCAAATTTTGGCTGAAATCACTCTATAAACTACCAAAAAGCCAACAAAAAAAAATTCGTATCTATGAGCGTAAACGTGCGTGTGTGCTCGTTTATGTATATATAAACGATAAAGCAGTGAAAATTATGATTGGCTAAAATCAATATACCACATTCTGTTAGTTCGCTTATACCCAAAAAAAAGAAAAAAATCAGCTAATTTTAAAATTAAGATGGGTTCTGGTTAAACTTGTTATGGGAATTCTTAGTAGCAAACAAATTAAAAAAAATGTGTTAAATAATTCATAATAAATAAAGAAAAAAAACCCCATCACAATTGTTTCGTGTTTGTACGAATTTGAATTTGATTTGTATCTTGAAATACAAGTATAATTTAATTCATTGTTTACAGGTGCCAGCATCACTTAAGACCATGACTTGCCTTGACTTCACTTCAAGCGAACTCTCTAAAGAAAGAAATCAACAGAATAAAATAAAAATAATAAAAAAACAAACATCTCGTGAATTTTATTTAGATGATTTAATGTTGTTTTCTCGTGTTTCAAAACATTAACCGGGGGGAATTTCTGGTTTTTAAATTTCTTAGTTCTTAATTTTTTTATTTTATATATTTATTAGATGTTTTAATACTATTTTGATGGTGGTTTTAATTTGTTTTGTTTAAATAAATGATTTAATTTATTTAAACGTTTTAATGACGCATTATAGTTTTAAATTGATAAAACTATTAAGAAAAAAACTTAATTTGAAAATTTACACAACTAAAAATTTTATATGGGGAGTTTCATATATAATTACAATAAATACTAGTTTCCTAAGTGCTTAAAGAGGTTTTAGATTAAATCGGACAATGACTTTGTTTTAGTATTAGTTATTTTTCTGAAAAACCATAAATGACTCAAAAAACTTTTAAAAATGGAAATATGGTACTACGAAAGCTTGATTATGAGCATTATTAAGATGCCATTTGTAAAGTCACGTAATAGAATATTAGTAGAACTTAATTGACCACTACTGCCATCTCTAGCCTAATTCAAAACGATATTTTGAAAAAAACCACGTACCAGTTTCTACACAGAGGGAAAAAACCGATAGAAAAGTACCGAAATTGATACAATCCGTTGTCAAAATGAGCTTACCACGTTTGTTCACATTTAGACAACCACCGTGGTAATTTTGACAACGAATTGTTGTCATTTTGATTACGGCTTGTATTATTTCGGCAATGCATCGTTGAGATTTCGACAACGTACCGTTGTCATTTCAAAAACGCAACGTTTGGTTGACAGCAGTGTCACTTTGATAACACATCGTTTTCACTCTGAAAAGATACCCCCTGAAAATAAATAAATAAAATTTAGGACAAATTTTAAAATTTTCGTATTTAGCCGTCGCCAGTCGTAGATAGAATCTGCGTTTATAATTTGACAACGTCATGTAAAATGTTGTTAATTTGACAACTATCCGTACATACTTTGACAACGGATGTCATTGAAAATTTATAAAGACTTTGTTGTCAATTATATGTATATATAATTTTAAAACGTCTTTCAAAATGGGTTTGCTAGAAACGCAAAATGGGAATGTTGAAAAACGGAACATTATAAACCAAGTGAGGGTCCGCCAACATCGCACCTTGGATATTCAAAGTTATTTCCCTATTAAAATGTGGAAAAATTCCATTCCTTCAAAAACTTTATAAGGTTATCGGAAGAAAAACCGATAAGAAATATTTGGTGAAAATTCATGCTTTCAACTTATAGAGAATGTTTTGACTATTGCTTTCCACCATTATGAACAGCCGAAATCAAGAGCTTTTGAATATATCTTGACCAAATTTTTATTGACTTTGTGTAGTTTAGTATTCTTAGTCGAGAACAAGAGGAGCTTTCGAAGTCTTTAAATTAAGTCGTAATTTAACCGTTTACTTTACATCAGCATTAATTGCCGAGATCGAGTCCCAAAATTCTTCTTAACTTCCTCGTAATTTAACTGCTTCATGTTTGTATTCTTAGTCAAAATCAAGATCCATCAAATTCTGTTTGACTGAATTCGTCTCGATTTCGTTTATCTTTCTAGCTAAGAAATCATAGTACGAGTAAACGTTTTCTTATAACCAATACTTCTCACCTAAGCAACAGCGATTTCTTTGTTTAATTCCCTAAGGCGATGATTGTACGTACTACCGTCAACTCGATTCCACAGCTGTAATTTTACCGTCAACATCATATAACACCTCTCAAATCATCCAAGGGATGCGCTAGGGGTGCGTGTAATTCTTCTGTTTCCCATCCGATTTCAAAAATTTTATATTTGTGGAAAGAGCTGGACTAGGTTTAAAAAAAAACAAATCCCGCAATTCCAAAAAATTGGAGCAAAAACTTCAAAAATGGTATTTTCTACAATTTTGTCCATGGGATCCACATATTATCCGGTTTCATTTAGATAGATTCTATTTTACGTTCAGGTAGCCAATAAATAACATGAATAATTTCCACATTTGTTTCCCAAGAAGAAAACAAATTCCAAAGAAGAAATTATGCTCTTATGTGTAAAAAAAGCAAAAATATGAGCTAAAAAGTTGATGTCAAAATTCTTAAGTTGTTCTGAAACATGCAAATATCTTGTTCATGAGTCCATACATCGCGATACAAAAACGTGGTAAGCACGCTATTGACAAACAATCCGTTGCCAATAGTGAGCTTACCCCGCTTGGTAACATTTAGACGACGGATGTGTATAAAATTTAGATTTCGACAACGAATTATTGCAATGTTGACAACGTTGCGTTGTTAGTGTTGTCGTACGTATGTATATACTTCGACAACGGATCTTATTGAAAAATTATATACTCTTTGGTTTCAATTTGGTACCAGGCGTGTATATTTCCTTTTCCCTCTGTTTGGGTTTCCCTGATTATGACAATCAAAATCGTATTTATTTATTTGTTAGTTCTTAGCAGAGTAACAACAACCATATGTCCGTTAAAGTAAACGGACCTGATTGAATCCAGTTATAATGTACTTGCACATGTCCAATATTGTACCAATATTTCACAAAAAATTTTGAAAAAAGTACTTTTTCAAAATAGTACTATACTATAAGCATTAAATCGACTAGAAATAGTAGTAGTATTACTTTAAAACTAGATTTCTTATACTACGAAATAATACTAAATATTTAAAATTCTTCAAAATAATAATTTTTAATGAAACACGTTTTTTATTAAATTAACTTAAGCCGCTGACGATACTGCTTAGAAACTAGCTTATTAGCAATTTAATTAATAAAATATATGAGAAAATTAGCACTTAAGGGAATTCCGTTTATATACATATTTACCATTGATACCACTTCCTCAAAATCTTGCAATAATACGGTAAATTTTTTAGCAAATATATAAAATAAACAAAAATAAATTATATGTAAGTGGCAAAATTTTACGTCATTTATACAAAATTCCCCTTAAACATAAGTGTGTTTTTAAGAAAGTTTGTGTTTTTTTTTCTCTTCTACTATTATTATTTAAATCTTTAAAATCGTGTATCCCCCGCAAAGATTATTTAATTTAGCATTCAAAAAGTTTATTGTATTGTTATCATAAGTTGTGTTTGCATTTTGATTAGTATTAATTAGCATAAACTTCAAACATATTATATCTACATACATACAATTTAATACAATAAATGTTTTTTCTTTTTGTATTAAAAAAAAATCTTGTCAAAACTTTCGCCATTTATTATATTTGTATATATTAGCTGAAAAATTTTGTTTAATTTATTTAAAAGCAAATACATATAAAAAAACTTTACATTATTTAAATTTATCATAATTTGTATATTGTTTTATTTTGTTTGAAATAATCACTATAACAATCTTTACGCTCCTAACTTTACATTTTTATAGGGGGAGAGTATTTTTAACGGTCATTTTATACTCAAATACTCATGTTTCAATGTTTGTTTCAAAATTAACCTTCAATATTGGAAATGGACCGGAAAAATATAAACATTATAAATTGTCTGTCTAGCTGGCGGTTAATAGCATTTAATTTTAAGATTTTCATATAAATATATGATAAATATAACTGTTACTTTTGAGTTAGGGCCTATTAAAATAATGGAAATAAATTTAAAATTATATAAATTTAAAATATGTCTAACACAGTGGATTACAAAAGGGGCAGTGTGAAATAATTTCAAAAAAAAAAAAAAAAAAAAATTTTAATAAAATTTCGTAAGATAACGAAAAGTGTTGAGTTAAAGTTTTTAAACTTGAACTCAATACTTCCGTAAAGATCAGGTGGATGTAAGAAACTGTCACCAATCCATATAATATCCAGTGATGATACTAGTAAAATTAATTAACCGGTCAAATTTTAAGCGTTTCAAAATTTATTAATTTCTCGATTCTATTTTACTTTGTCGTCAAAATTGCATATGTGAATAGCCTTAATATCGAAATATTCATAGCTAATAGTGACACGCTCACACACTTTATTAAGTTTATAAATATTTAAAACAATAAAATTATTTAATATGTACTATCAAAACAAGTTCGAGAGCTACATTCGGCAGCGACGAATTTTAAGTACACTTGCAGGAAACCCTTTTGATACCAACGGCTGACCGATTTCAATTAAATTTTTAACACAAACCAGAAAGGGACAAAACTGTGGGCTAATTAGTTAGTTAGATAGATAGATAGATAGATAGATAGGTAGGTAGGTAGGTAGGTAGGTAGATAGATAGATAGATAGATAGATAGATAGATAGATAGATAGATAGATAGATAGATAGATAGATAGATAGATAGATAGATAGATAGATAGATAGATAGATAGATAGATAGATAGATAGATAGATAGATAGATAGATAGATAGATAGATAGATAGATAGATAGATAGATAGATAGATAGATAGATAGATAGATAGATAGATAGATAGATAGATAGATAGATAGATAGATAGATAGATAGATAGATAGATAGATAGATAGATAGATAGTAGATAGATAGATAGATAGATAGATAGATAGATAGATAGATAGATAGATAGATAGATAGATAGATAGATAGATAGATAGATAGATAGATAGATAGATAGATAGATAGATAGATAGATAGATAGATAGATAGATAGATAGATAGATAGATAGATAGATAGATAGATAGATAGATAGATAGATAGATAGATAGATAGTAGTTAGTTAGTTAGTAGTTAGTTAGTTAGTTAGTTAGTTAGTTAGTTAGTTAGTTAGTTAGTTAGTTAGTTAGTTAGTTAGTAGTTAGTTAGTTAGTTAGTTAGTTAGTTAGTTAGTTAGTTAGTTAGTTAGTTAGTTAGTTAGTTAGTTAGTTAGTTAGTTAGTTAGTTAGTTAGTTAGTTAGTTAGTTAGTTAGTAGTTAGTTAGTTAGTTAGTTAGTTAGTAGTTAGTTAGTTAGTTAGTTAGTTAGTTAGTTAGTTAGTTAGTTAGTTAGTTAGTTAGTTAGTTAGTTAGTTAGTTAGTTAGTTAGTTAGTTAGTTAGTTAGTTAGTTAGTTAGTTAGTTAGTTAGTTAGTTAGTTAGTTAGTTAGTTAGTTAGTTAGTTAGTTAGTTAGTTAGTTAGTTAGTTAGTTAGTTAGTTAGTTAGTTAGTTAGTTAGTTAGTTAGTTAGTTAGTTAGTTAGTTAGTTAGTTAGTTAGTTAGTTAGTTAGTTAGTTAGTTAGTTAGTTAGTTAGTAGTTAGTTAGTTAGTTAGTTAGTTAGTTAGTTAGTTAGTTAGTTAGTTAGTTAGTTAGTTAGTTAGTTAGTTAGTTAGTTAGTTAGTTAGTAGTTAGTTAGTTAGTTAGTTAGTTAGTTAGTTAGTTAGTTAGTTAGTGCCCTCCTTTACCAGTGTCTCAGGTTGGAACCCACGACCTGCGGTCTACAAGACTTGAACACTAACCTTCCGGAGGCCACACATAGGTTTTCTTAGCATTCCAGCGTTTTCCAAAAAATTACGATTTAGTTATATTTCAATAAATCGAAAAGTACATCCAATTTAAAAACCACCCTAATATGTAAATACAAATAGATTCTATAAAACCATAATTATAATGAAAAATGTGTAAAATTTCGTTAGACAAATAAATTTTTGACAAATTTGATTGCATTTTATATGTACATATTTACATTTGTATTTAGATACATATTGTTCATTTCATACAAGCTTAAAATATAAAAATTATTTCATTATTTGAACAATAATAATTCACTCTTGATTTTCTATTTTTGTAGTGAACATATAAATACATACATACATAAACATAGTAGTTGTTGGTATTATTATTGATTTATTTATTTTAAGTGCTGTTGTTAAAATTTAAAACTTTATTATAAATTATTCAAAAACTTCATGTTCATGCCAAAATTAATTTAGTGCTAGTGATTTAATTTTCAAGAATTTTAATTTATAAACTACAAATATGTAGTATAAGGGTTTCCCTAAATAATTTAGTTCTTTAACTATTGTTGGTTTAGTAGCAATACAGAAACCTAAATAAACATACAAACATATGTACATACATATACATATGTATGTACGTTTATTACATATGTTTTTAATTTATGTTTTAATTTCAAAATTTTCTTTTAACAAAAAATCTTAAACTCCCTTTTTTGGTATTAAAATCAATTAACTTGATTTTATCAGGACCTAAGCAAACCAATTTAATGTTTTAATTACTTTTTCGCATTACTGTACTGAGCTTAGTGTACTCCCACTCTGTTAAAGGTTTCTTTATGGTAAGAAAAGTTTACTCTCTAACACCTTAAACATTTTTCATGCAAATATTCATAATTAATATTTCAAAAAATAGATTTTTATCGCAAAAAATATGTTATACATACAAATATAACATAAAAAATGTTTAAACTAATTTTCATAATTATTTTTTAACATACTCGGCTAGTGGAAACTGGACATAGACTTCTTTGTTACTTCTTCACAAACATTTATCAAAGGTTTATAGAACAAATTCTATAAGAAAATTCGTTTTATAAACCTTAATAAATGGTTATGAATAAAAGCTTTAGTTTGTAAAATACTCCCTCGTTAAATTGAGTTTCAATTTTTTTTTTTATAAATTCATATGTGTAGGGTATAAAAAAGCATATGTATGTGTATTTAATCGCTACTAGTTTGAAGAGGTCTTCAAGTTCTTGCGAATAAATACCTTAAAAAAACTTGTATGCGTTTAAAAAAATCGCATTTAAAACGGTATTATATTTAACGTCACTGTTTTTCATACATATGTACACTCTTCGTCAAATCATAATAATTAATAGTAGTTAAATGAAACATGTTTTTAACTTATATAGAAATAATAAAAATAGCATGAATTCATGCTATTTAAAATACAGTTTTCTTAAGGGTATTAACTTAGAGTGAACAAGCCGAATATAAGGCTATGTCGAATTTTATATACCCACCATCACCGTAAAAGGAATGCTCCCCTATAAATATCATGGCAATATTTGGAATAGGGCTGAAGTCAATTATGGACAGATCTCTTTGGAATTAGCAAAATATTAATTTTTAAAATCAAAATATTTTTATCCAATTTTTAAACCATGAACATATATAGGTGGTAGGGTCATTATAGACCGACTAGCATACCCTGGGTGCTTCGCAACCCTAACCAAAATTATATACATACAAAATTTTGTTTACTTTTATAGAAAATTTTTAGTTTCGTTCGTTTAGCTTCCACATTATAGAAAATTTCGAAAGTACTATTTGAGAAAAAAAAGTACTATAAATTACATCTTATAGATTCTCATTTAATCAAAAAATGTATGTTCTTTGTTCAATATTATAGACAATTCAAAAAATATAATTTGATGAATGAAAAGTACCAAAAGTCCCTTTTAGTAGATTCTCATTCACTAAGATCCTTACTTTTTAAATGTTATATTTTTATGTTCAATGTCGTAAAAATAGCAAAAAGTACCATCGGAAAAACCAAAAAGTACAAAAAACTCTCTTAATAAATTCTTATTTAATAAGGACCGTATGTCATGTATTCCGGTTAACCATTATAGAGAATCCAAAAGGTACCATTTGAAGAATGGAAAACATGTGGGTACATGTATGTTAAAATTTATGTTCCTAGGTTGAATATTTTAGAAAATTCAAAATGTATCATATATGAGAAAAAAAGTACTAAAAAATTCTCTCTTAACAAGTCATATTCAATGAGGACTCTATATGTTTAATAATCATGTGAATTCATATCATAAAACATACAGAGTATTATTTGAAGAAAGAAAAAGCACCAAAAATTCTACTTTAGTGGAAAGTACTAATAAAAAGAGTACAATTTTCCACTTTTCGCTTAGAAATATACTTTTTCTAGAATTAAGTTCACAAAATGTTCTGTATTTAAATCTATATATCACAGATAAAACTCAAACGATTCAAATCTGCATTCATTTATTCCAGAAAAATTGTGCTTTCAAAAAGTACCAAACAATTTACTCGAATTTGGTCGTATATAGGCCTTAGTAGTCGAATTCCAAAATAATACATATATCAGTAGCTTATTTTGTGTGAGTAAATAAACTACTTTTTAAAATTTTATAAAAATTGGCTCACTGAGTTTGAATAAAATTAAATTTCCCGTTTTTCCCCTTTTTGGTATTTTTTCCACCACTGAAATAGCAAAAATTTAGTTTCAATAAATTTAATAGGAATACTTCAATGAATCGAAAAAGTTTTCTTAATGTGATAAAAAAGTACCATAAATACAGTTTTCTCCTTTTTACACCCAAAAAGGACAGAATTTTAAAATAGTACGAAACAGGTGTCTTATAATTTTGAAAGATCTGTCCAATATATTTATCAAAATGTTATTATGTTTATTAGTTAAAAAGTTATAAAGGGCCAAAAAAGGTACCAAAATCACAATTGTTACACATTTTTACACCTTAAAATTAGGATTTCAAAAAAGTACCAGACACCCATCTGCTCATTTTAAGAGTAGATACAGGTGCATTTAAAATTTTTCTTGTATTACTAATATTAGATAAGATGATTAAGAAAACCTGTTTTGCCCGTTTTTTCCCTTTTATACCCCTAAATGTACAAATTTCCAAAAATCCCTCTTAATGGATCTATATAACCAAAAACACATCTACTGTCAAAATTTTATGATTCTAGGTTCAGCCGATTGGGATGTGCGATAATGAATCAGTCAGTCAGTAAAGCTACTCTTTTATATATATAGAAGATATTTATGTTGAATTTCGTAGCTATACTAGTATTTTTAAAACAGTTATGAAGTTTAAAGCTCTTTTTCGGGTTTAAGGCTCTTTTTAAAGTTTAAAGCTCTTTTTACCGAAATACGAAATATTTGTGTAAAATTTGAATTCTAAGTAATGCTGACGGTAGGTAGTAGTAATTAAAAAGTAAGTTGTTGAATAAGTACAAGTCATTACCATGTTTTTGCAGGGATGCTTCCCTTTAATATCCTTAGTATCCAGAAATATATAGAATACAGTATATGTATGCACATTACACAATACTTTTTATATAACAATTCATTCATTAAGAAATTAATATTTGTCATTAAAATAATTATGTTTAGTGGCACCTTTAAGCCTGCAGCAACACACGACTAACAACAAAATAAATACAAAACCAAGTGCATAATACGATTTATTTATAAACCTCTTATAACAAAGGAACTTATATAAAATCTTATTGTCAAAAACCGGGCAAACAAGATAGATAATTGTCAATCATGTTTCAAAAACAATAAATTAAACTGTCAAAATTTAATACGATATAAAAGGTGTCACTACAACTACTTAAACGAAATTAATGGGCTAATGACACTTGATGGCAAATTTAAATAATTTCCCAAACAATTATTTGAATGGTAAAGATACATTTGGTCAAATATATGCTATTAAACATGAATTTAGAGATTTTTAAATTCTGCTATGTCTTTTTGAGTTTGAAAAGTTTTTTCGAAGGATTTCGGAAAGTCTTTTAACGATCTCTATGGGATTGTGGTCGGGCTTCTATTTTACTTTTTATTATACCATTCATTTTGTAATATTCCGATCCTATAATGTGTATATATACTAGATCCTTATTTATAACGGAGTCCATTAGGAAATGTCTGTCTGTTATGTTTGTTGAAGTCTATTTTCTGAAGACCCAAATATCTGTGTACAATTCTATCGGAGAGGTTTGCTGTTTAAAATCAGCAAAATTGTTCCATAACTAACGGAGATATGAGCAGAATTCCGAATTAATCCATGAAGATATTGTCACAAACATTTTTGTCATTCATATCCAAACACAATGAAAACGGCATAAAACAACAACAACACCTAACAAACGTTTGTGTTGTTTTGTTTTTATTATGCACAAGATTTGTTAACGGTTGAAATCACGGATGGAAGAATATTATGTTTTAAATTCGGGTTTTTGGGAAAAATTTTAAAAATTTTTTATGAAATATCTGTTTTTGAAATACACTATGGTAAAGGGTATATAGGATTCGGCTCAACCGAATGCATCACTTTTACTTGTTTTTTTTTTATCCATTTAATTACAGCTGATGATTTACCCTTCAGAGTCTATAGTCGAAATCAAACTCTCAGACTGATCAACCAGCGCACTCAACTGCTTCTCTATTAATTACTTTAGATTTTGAGTTTTCATTTAATCTTGTTAAAACTGATTTAACAAAGTATCTTAAAGTTTAAAAAAATTTCATTTAATGAATTCAATAAAATCATTAATGTTTATTTTGACAACATTTTAACTTCCCTCTTATTTTTTCTTCCAAGAACTAACAATTATTTGATTTTAATTAGACAATTGAAAAGTTCTCAAATGATCTGTCAGTTAAAATATTTTATATAAAAAAAATTCTTTTTGTAAATATGTATATAAAATTTGGCATTGTTGAAATAATTTGCCAACTAAATATTGTTAATTTTTCTTTCAACACATTCGTCTTTTCTAATCTGCTTTAACGTTTTCATTATTTAAGAACTTCCGTTATTATATCATTTTATGGGTGAATTTTCTCTTTCCTTGTTTGTTGTTACACTTTACAGTTATTCCCGGTTAGTGCTGTAAGTCCTGTTTGTTTCTAAATACGTTTTCCTTTCATTGTCAGGGTGTTGTTGTTATAGCCATCACAACAATACCTTGTTTATTGTTAACACAATAATATTGCCATTGTTGTTGTTGTTGTAGCTGTACTATTTTTCTGTTTCCTATTTATTTTTAATGACTTCTCTTCAACTAATGAGGATGATATGTTGCCGTCGAAATAGCACTACTTTGACTTAAATCCTTTATTTTTTTATTATTATGTGTTCATCTTAAACAGGCAACCAACCAAACAAACAATACCCAGCCCTTATATACATTTTTATATCCTGTAAACTGGCAGCAGGAATACCAGTAACAACAATAAGTTCTTTAAAATTAAATTCGAAACACTACAGTGAATCATATAATTCTTGTCCTTTCAGTAAAACAAATGTACATATGTACACACGAATGTTAGAAATAAAACTTTAATCCTTTAAAATAAAATAATTCCTGGAAAGACGTTTTTGCAGATGTCGGTAAAGTAAAGTAACTATGATGGCAACAACGTTTAAGGGCACAAAGATTACCCAGAAACCTTACAGTCTTTTGATAAACTTGCAGCGTTAGTTAGTCAGTCTGTCTGTCAGTAGTTGGTAGCAACGCCGTAAGAAAAGTATCAAACATTTTACTTTGTTTTTGTTATTTCTTTCATTTGCGAAAATGTGACGAAATTAAAGTGGCTTAAGTCACATTTTAAAACTTAATGATTTCATTAAATCTGCTTTTTTGGCATAGAATATGTTGTGCACTATGGGACTATGGAAATTATTTAGGACAGTTAAAAAAATTATTTCAACCAAACTACAACCTATTTGCAATAATCCGGAAGATTTTGAGAGTCTTTTGGAATCATTAGCAAGACGAATTGAAATACATATGTTTTCATAGAACGGTTGTTGTTGATAGGCTAGTCAACGGAACAGCTAATAGTCCTTTCAATAGTTTAGATAACAGTCTAGTCTATAGTCTAGTCTAGTCTAGTCTATAGTCTAGTCTATAGTCTAGTCTATAGTCTAGTCTATAGTCTAGTCTATAGTCTAGTCTATAGTCTAGTCTATAGTCTAGTCTATAGTCTAGTCTATAGTCTAGTCTATAGTCTAGTCTATAGTCTAGTCTATAGTCTAGTCTATAGTCTAGTCTATAGTCTATAGTCTAGTCTATAGTCTAGTCTATAGTCTAGTCTATAGTCTAGTCTATAGTCTAGTCTATAGTCTAGTCTATAGTCTAGTCTATAGTCTAGTCTATAGTCTAGTCTATAGTCTAGTCTATAGTCTAGTCTATAGTCTAGTCTATAGTCTAGTCTATAGTCTAGTCTATAGTCTAGTCTATAGTCTAGTCTATAGTCTAGTCTATAGTCTAGTCTATAGTCTAGTCTATAGTCTAGTCTATAGTCTAGTCTATAGTCTAGTCTATAGTCTAGTCTATAGTCTAGTCTATAGTCTAGTCTATAGTCTAGTCTATAGTCTAGTCTATAGTCTAGTCTATAGTCTAGTCTATAGTCTAGTCTATAGTCTAGTCTATAGTCTAGTCTATAGTCTAGTCTATAGTCTAGTCTATAGTCTAGTCTATAGTCTAGTCTATAGTCTAGTCTATAGTCTAGTCTATAGTCTAGTCTATAGTCTAGTCTATAGTCTAGTCTATAGTCTAGTCTATAGTCTAGTCTAGTCTAGTCTATAGTCTAGTCTATAGTCTAGTCTATAGTCTAGTCTATAGTCTAGTCTATAGTCTAGTCTATAGTCTAGTCTATAGTCTAGTTATAGTCTAGTCTATAGTCTAGTCTATAGTCTAGTCTATAGTCTAGTCTATAGTCTAGTCTATAGTATAGTCTATAGTCTAGTCTATAGTCTAGTCTATAGTCTAGTCTATAGTCTAGTCTATAGTCTAGTCTATAGTCTAGTCTATAGTCTAGTCTATAGTCTAGTCTATAGTCTAGTCTATAGTCTAGTCTATAGTTTAGTCTATAGTCTAGTCTATAGTCTAGTCTATAGTCTAGTCTATAGTCTAGTCTATAGTCTAGTCTATAGTCTAGTCTATAGTCTAGTCTATAGTCTAGTCTATAGTCTAGTCTATAGTCTAGTCTATAGTCTAGTCTATAGTCTAGTCTATAGTCTAGTCTATAGTCTAGTCTATAGTCTAGTCTATAGTCTAGTCTATAGTCTAGTCTATAGTCTAGTCTATAGTCTAGTCTATAGTCTCTATAGTCTAGTCTATAGTCTAGTATAGTCTAGTCTATAGTCTAGTCTATAGACTAGTCTACAGTCTAGTCTACAGTCTAGTCTAGTCTATAGTCTAGTCTAGTCTAGTCTATAGTCTAGTCTAGTCTATAGTCTAGTCTATAGTCTAGTCTAGTCTATAGTCTAGTCTAGTCTATAGTCTATAGTCTATAGTCTATAGTCTATAGTCTATAGTCTATAGTCTATAGTCTATAGTCTATAGTCTATAGTCTATAGTCTATAGTCTATAGTCTAGTCTAGTTAGTCTAGTCTAGTCTATAGTCTAGTCTAGTCTAGTCTAGTCTAGTCTAGTCTAGTAGTCTAGTCTAGTCTAGTCTAGTCTATAGTCTAGTCTCTAGTCTAGTCTAGTCTATAGTCTAGTCTAGTCTAGTCTAGTCTAGTCTAGTCTAGTCTAGTCTAGTCTAGTCTAGTCTAGTCTAGTCTATAGTCTAGTCTAGTCTATAGTCTAGTCTATAGTCTAGTCTATAGTCTAGTCTATAGTCTAGTCTATAGGCTAGTCTATAGTCTAGTCTATAGTCTAGTCTATAGTCTAGTCTATAGTCTAGTCTCTAGTCTAGTCTATAGTCTAGTCTATAATAGTCTAGTCTAGTCTATAGTCTAGTCTATAGTCTAGTCTATACTATAGTCTATAGTCTAGTCTATAGTCTAGTATAGTCTAGTAGTCTAGTCTATAGTCTAGTCTAGTCTAGTCTAGTCTAGTCTATAGTCTAGTCTATAGGCTAGTCTATAGTCTAGTCTATAGTCTAGTCTATAGTCTAGTCTATAGTCTAGTCTATAGTCTAGTCTATAGTCTAGTCTATAGTCTAGTCTATAGTCTAGTCTATAGTCTAGTCTATAGGCTAGTCTATAGTCTAGTCTATAGTCTAGTCTATAGTCTAGTCTATAGTCTAGTCTATAGTCTAGTCTACAGTCTAGTCTATAGTCTAGTCTATAGTCTAGTCTATAGTCTAGTCTATAGTCTAGTCTATAGTCTAGTCTATAGTCTAGTCTATAGTCTAGTCTATAGTCTAGTCTAGTCTAGTCTATAGTCTAGTCTAGTCTATAGTCTAGTCTATAGTCTAGTCTATAGTCTAGTCTATAGGCTAGTCTATAGTCTAGTCTATAGTCTAGTCTATAGTCTAGTCTATAGTCTAGTCTATAGTCTAGTCTATAGTCTAGTCTATAGTCTAGTCTATAGTCTAGTCTATAGTCTAGTCTATAGTCTAGTCTATAGTCTAGTCTATAGTCTAGTCTATAGTCTAGTCTATAGTCTAGTCTAATAGTCTGGTCTATAGTCTAGTCTATAGTCTCGTCTATAGTCTAGTCTATAGTCTAGTCTATAGTCTAGTCTATAGTCTCGTCTATAGTCTAGTCTATAGTCTAGTCTATAGTCTAGTCTATAGTCTAGTCTATAGTCTAGTCTATAGTCTAGTCTATAGTCTAGTCTATAGTCTAGTCTATAGTCTAGTCTATAGTCTAGTCTATAGTCTAGTCTATAGTCTAGTCTATAGTCTAGTCTATAGTCTAGTCTATAGTCTAGTCTATAGTCTAGTCTATGGTCTAGTCTATAGTCTAGTCTATAGTCTAGTCTATAGTCTAGTCTATAGTCTCGTCTATAGTCTAGTCTATAGTCTAGTCTATAGTCTAGTCTATAGTCTAGTCTATAGTCTAGTCTATAGTCTGGTCTATAGTCTAGTCTATAGTCTCGTCTATAGTCTAGTCTATAGTCTAGTCTATAGTCTAGTCTATAGTTTAGTCTATAGTCTAGTCTATAGTCTAGTCTATAGTCTGATCTATAGTCTAGTCTATAGTCTAGTCTATAGTCTGGTCTATAGTCTAGTCTATAGTCTAGTCTATAGTCTAGTCTATAGTCTAGTCTATAGTCTAGTCTATAGTCTAGTCTATAGTCTAGTCTATAGTCTAGTCTATAGTCTAGTCTATAGTCTAGTCTATAGTCTAGTCTATAGTCTAGTCTATAGTCTAGTCTATAGTCTAGTCTATAGTCTAGTCTATAGTCTCTCTTCCTCTTGAATTTAGTATGTTAGATTTGTTTTTAGTTTGTTAAAATTTTTGTCAAACTTTCCCATAGTGCATAATACCAAAAATATTCACTACAGATAAACTTTAATTTAGGTTATTGAAGACTCAAAAAGAGAAAAAGTTTTTTTATGTCTTTATATTCGTTCGTCTCTGTCGTTCATTCATTCATTCCCTTTGCAATTTGCAAAATATTTATAATAAGAAAAAACAAGTTGTTTTTTTTTTGTTGAAAGAATATTTTCCTAGAAGATTTTCTTAAAGAAGATTAGTATTTTTCATTAGTACACCCTTCAGCGTTGCTGATAAGGGTTAAATAATTGAGATGGTTAAAGCATTTGTAAAACATTTTGGTCAAAATTTTAAGGCGATTTTGAAGTAAATATATATTTTATATGTCAAGCTGTCAGTCAATCAATAAAAGTTATTTTTATTTAAATAAGTGATTTTAGATTGTCAAAATAAAAGGGGAAAACAGAATATTTATATTTAGGGTATTTTAGGATTCGTTGTGAACCATTTAATAATGTCCTTTTTATTAAAGCTCAAATATAACTAAAAATCTCTAATTAAGTTTTTATTTTTTTTTTTAAAGAAAATTATAATTTATGAGATTTTCCCTTTTTAATGAAGACGTTTATTTTTATTTTAAGACGATTTCATAATATAGTCTATGACAAAGTAGTTTGATTTCCAACATAAACCTACTGACTGACATTATCAGTTGTTAAAGAATTTAAAATTTCTGCTAAATATTTATATTTAACATTATTTCAATTCAATTAGTTTGATAGAATTTGTAGCTTAGTTTGATAGAATTTGTAGCAATTATTTTTAAAAAGAAATTGTAAATGTATAATGAACAAAGATCACGTATTATTTCTTTTTAATGTCATTGTGTCTAAAAATCTAATTATTTGCTTTATTGTCTTTAATCAAATAATTTGGTATTTTTTTTTTTTATATTTAAGACACATACTCTATAAACATTTATTCAAACAATATATATAATTTACCAAAAAAAAAAGAAGCCATTATTTTTACAAATTTTATTTTATTTTCACAAATTTTATTTCTAAATACCTTAAAAATACATATGAAGAAGAAGAAGAAGTTGTAGTAGCTGTAATGAAACCAACAATAATAATAATAATATAATAGAAAAAGAACAATTTGAAATTACATTGTTAAAAATTAAGTCTAATCTAGTCTAATGAACTCGTACAAAATAGAATTAAGTTTGCATTGTTCTTTTAACATGAATAGTAAGAATAAGTGTAGGAAAATGAATACAAATGCATTTTCGAATATAAAATTTACATATTACCAACATAGATACAAACAAACACACACACACATTCAAAGCAATAAAGTTGTAATATTTTATATTAATTTATGGAACAATATGTGGGTTCTTGAACCGTTTTATTCTTTTGAATTTTAACGTTTTCTCGGGGTTTCGTTAATTTTGCTACAAAGATGGCATAATACTGGGTTTCAATAACTATCATGAAATATTAGTCGTAGAAGTGCTAATATATTCGAAAAAAAAAAACAATTTTTGAAGTATGCTTTATATGTTCCGATCCTCATCTCTCTAGTGGGGAGGGCATTATGGGTTTGTGCAGACTGTCCGTCCATACATCCGCCTGTCTGTCTGTCTAATTTTTTCTGATCGACAAATGGACGGAAATCGCCAAACACCAATTTTTGAAGTATTCTTTATATGGACTATCCTCATATCTTTAGTGGGGAGGGCATTATGGATTTATGCAGACTGTCCGTCCATACGTCCGCCTGTCTGTCTGTTCAATGTTTTTTGATCGACAGATGGACAGAAATTGGCAAAAACCAATTTTTGAAGTATTATTTATATGGACCTATCCTCAACACTCTAGTGGGGAGGGCATTATGGATTTGTGCAGACTGTCTGTCCATACGTCCGTCTGTCTGCCTGTTCAATGTTTTTTGATCGACAGATGGACAGAAATCGGCAAAAACCTATTTTTGAAGTATATGGACCTATCCTCACCACTATAGTGGGGAGCGTATTATAAGTTTGTACTAACTGTCCGTCCATACGTCCGCCTGTCTGTCTGTCCAGTGTTTTCTAATCGACGGATGGACGGAAATCGCTAAATCGATTTATTAAATGATTCTGAGTCAGTTGGTATACTTATACAAAGGCATAATAACCTCTTTACTGTAGTGGTAAAGGATATACAAATTAAATACCCTTTAAAAAGACTCTAACAAAAGCAGTCCCCTTAATAGTATGCAATGCAATTATTACTTAGAAGCAACAAACTATTACACCAAACTTCTCCTCAAACAACTTCACAAAATTGCAATTGTATTTTATACATATGCTCTACATTTTCTGCAATATTATTGTTATTATTGTTGCAATAGAAGTAGTTGAAAAATTTAAGTGATAATTTGTTTTGACAAATTTTTTGAATTTGTAAATTTCTTGTTAAGAATACAATAATGCACACATATACACCAATAAATACACAAAAGCACGCACTACAAAATACATTTAAAACATAAAGATAAAATAATAAAGTTTATACGTACATGAATGCAGTCTATGAAGACAATAACAGCATAAAATGCACATAAACTTGTAATACTAACAAAATTCTAAATATTACAAAGACGCTGAGTGCTAAGAAGTCTAATACAAATTTAACTGAAGATTTAGTTGGTTATAGGGAACATAATAAAAACACTACCTATTCGCCTATAAGTATGTGTATAGAATTTTAGATTTTTAGGTTGCAACGCCTAGGCTCTTATCGTTGTTGAATCAAGTATTTTGAAACAATTTTCTTTAGCATTCTTTTTGAAACAAACATTTTTAATCAATATCAATGTTATTTCCTTGAAATACAGGCGTTTAGCTAGATCGTCTTAGGATTTTACAAGGGGACCCAGAATTTATTACTGCTTTGAAATTTTGCTATAAAATGTCCTATGTGTTACATAAGTAATGACCAAATCAACATACTCATCATAGTTATGATGTGATCTACAAAAATATTGTGTGACATATACTGGTTGGCACACTAGGATATCGTCATATATTCTTATACAAATATGATTATTGTCAAAATTTCTACTTGAATGTACATATACATACATATTTATGTACATATCTACCTACATACGTTCATAACTTTATTTGTGTATGCATCAGGAATTTATACAATATTTAAATATTCGATTTTATGACAGTATTTTTTTTTGTTACGTTTCGTTACATATACACGTATACAAAATACAGGGTTTTTTAAAAATATATCCATTATATAGTACAGTTCAAAATGCAAAACAAAATTATCAAACTGTAGAAATTTATATAGATTTTTAGGATGAGTACATTCTACAGTTCTTAAGTCTTGAGATGTTTTATAAGAGATTTCACTTTAAAAGTCGAGGGGACCCCTGACACATTTGATTAGCATTTTTAGTGACATATCTTGGAGACAGTTCAAAACATGATGTCAAAACTTCTTGTATGTGTAAGCTCGTGTAGAGCTAGAAAGTTCGAGGTTTACTTCTTCTCCTACAAGTTCTATTTAAGGAATTCAGCTACTGCTAATTTTAAATCAAAATACAAAATACAATTAACACCTCATTGTGGTTAGAAAACTAAATTTTTTCTTCTTATGATAAACATATACATACATATATGTATGTAAATATGTATTTCAACATAAACATTAGAATGATTCTAAAAATATCCTTTTAATTTCTAACTTTAATAACAATTTCTAAAACTATTTTTCTAAGGCTGATGTCAGAGTGCCTGCTACAAGCGATGTGAAGCTTTGCGCTACAAACTTTTGCTTGTATTTTCTCGCATCAAGCTTCGCTTTCACTTTGACATGATACATAGGAAAACACAAGGAAAGGTTTGTAGCGCAAAGCTTCGCATTGCTTGTAGCAGGCACTCTGACATCAGCCTAAGCCAGCAATGAATTTAAATAATATCCCCAATTTTAGCAAATGTTAGTCGTCTCGACTGAGCTCAATCGAAAACTGTATCGAGCCATTCATCGATTCAGGTCCTTACCAACCGGGTCATGTTTCCTTGATGAAAGACCCTCATCTTGGTGTATTGCAATCCCTGGGTAAAGAAGTGGCTCTAGTCTGCCTGGACTGGTGATGTCATTTCACTCCTCGGCTAGTCCTTGAAATGATTTGACATAGGTTCTACCCAGAGAACTACATAATCTGGTACTACGGGTGCGCAACTGGGTGGTCAGGACTTGTCCTGGCTGGTCAGTTGGTTAAGGTTCCTTCGGCATCCACGTAGTGGCTGTGGTTTAAACCCATATTCGTGAGAAGAGTAAGTTGCAGTTAAAAGACTGATGCATGGTGAAATCTACTATATTTTGGGATAAATTCGGTGCTGTTGCCGAATGACAACAGATGCCCGACAGTGAAGTGATTATGGGACTAAGCGTTGGAAATTGTATTAATTCTATATGATACAGGATGAATGTAGAGGTATATGGGCTTTGCCAACTCTGTTCATACCAGATTTACCACAGTGTGTCACTGTAAGTAAGAACAAAGTCTCGGCTTATTTGATGGATTCGTATTTCGGTCTACCGGTTAAGTCTCGAGTTGCTGTTGCCGACTCGAGACAGGCCATCTCATCTACGTGATGAAGTTAAGAAAAGGGGCAGCAATGGTCAGAGATTAGAGTGATCAAGTACTTGAGCAAAGTGCTTAAATTACCACCTGCGTGTAAGAATCATAATGGGGCGGTGGTGGGTCGTCACAAAAGCTAACTCAGAGGTTGAAAAAGACCACCGTAAAGTAAGGACAACACGGCAGGTGTTCACGTAAAAGACTTCGATATTCGGTTCAGGTCCTTAGGACATTGCGATTAACCAGAGAAATGGTATGCATCGAAATACCCCTTTCATAATAGTACATTATCTGGCTTTTTCATCTATTTCTTAACATATGGTTGATCCAGTTAAGGAACTCCCGGGCAACTTGAACTTATCTAAGGATTGGATATGAGTGCCAGCTTTAAAGTCATTGAAAGCAACAACCAAACAACTTTATTTGAATGTTATCATTCATATTCTTCAATATTCTGTTCGACAACGAAAAAATTTGCGTGAGTCTTTCTAATTATAATGTTCATTCCTGTGAATGTGTTTGTGTTTGTATGTATTAGTTTTTTTTTATTTAAAATTTACTCCAGAGTCTCGTTTGTATGCATTTATTCGTGCATAATTTCCAACATCTCCATTAAACCAAAAATATATATGTTTCTATATGTTTGTGTTCAGCTCCCAGCATATGTGTGTGAACGTTTTCGTTTTTTTTTTTTTTCTTCCTCAAAACTTATATTTGTCCTTTTGTTTTGTGTTATTATTAGTTAGTTGGTATGTATATGCACACATCCATACATACATATTTTTATTTGTCTTGGAAATTTTTTTATGTTTGTTAGTAAAAAGTGCAAAAACTTTAGGCTTTGATAACTCAATGTGTTGTGTAGTATTCTGGCAATTTTGCTTGCACATTTTTTGTATGTGTATGTGTTTTCTTGTTTTATTTATTTATTTATTTTTTTTTTTGCTAAACACTATTTGGTATAATATTTTAATGTGCAGCATAATACTCAAGTTTGAAATATGAGCATGAATACACAATTCTATTTTTTCCTTAGCTCTTTTACCAAATTTTTGTTTCCTTTATTTAGTTTAAGATTCAAAACAATACACTCAGTAAAGACAAATTTTAATTTGATTTTTGCTTAATTATTTTGCAACGCAGAGGGAGAACTAAAATTTGTATATTCAATTAAAATTTCACTAGTAAGCATTGAATTGTTTTGTTGTTATGTAAAAAATTAACTTTAACATAGAATACTATATAGTCTATTAATTTACTTACATTTTCCTTCGAGTGTAAACCTCAATTATTATCTGCAACATAATAGACCCAACAACGTATGAGTTGTATTCCATTGTTGAATTTCACAATAATGCTCATACGTACAAGTACACATACACATGTGGTAAGATAAATAGGTGTATAATGTGTTCACATTAATTAAAAACTTAAAGAAAATGTAAGCTTTTTTATCAATAAGAAATATTTCACTTTTTTTTAATCTACATAGAGTAAGCTAAAAATATACCATGAAATTTCGAATAAAAACTTCTTTAATTTTTTATCCCCATGTTTAAAAATATTTGTATCTTTCTAAATGTTTCTGTGAATTGTACTTGTTAGTAAGTGTCTTTGTATTTGTGTACATATGTTGGGTTTATTTATTTGTTTTTAATTTTTTTCCTATATATATTTTTTTAATTTTTATACTATTTTATTTATTTAGTAGTTTCGGTTTTATGTTGTTTTTTATTTTAAAGCACATTCACATTTAAACATAAAAATGAAATAAACAACATTTTTCTCTTTATAAATAAGATATTTTAATTCTGTTTTTAACAAAAGTTGAACAAAACTTAAATTGTAATTTGTCGGAAGAGAGGAGTCTTAAAGACAATAAACGGAATAACAAAAAGAAGAAAAAACTGGCACCACAGCATACAGAGAGGAAATACTAAAAGGCATACATTTAGACAGTTAGACTGACATGTACTAAAACAAAGTTTAAGAATTATAAACTAACAGAAATGGGGAGAGTTTTGTACTGAAAGGTATTTTGCCAAAACAATTTTGCAGAGTACCTTTAGTTAGACAGTTAGATAGATAGATAGATAGATAGATAGATAGATAGATAGATAGATAGATAGATAGATAGATAGATAGATAGATAGATAGATAGATAGATAGATAGATAGATAGATAGATAGATAGATAGATAGATAGATAGATAGATAGATAGATAGATAGATAGATAGATAGATAGATAGATAGATAGATAGATAGATAGATAGATAGATAGATAGATAGATAGATAGATAGATAGGTAGATAGATAGATAGATAGATAGATAGATAGATAGATAGATAGATAGATAGATAGATAGATAGATAGATAGATAGATAGATAGATAGATAGGTAGATAGATAGATAGATAGATAGATAGATAGATAGATAGATAGATAGATAGATAGATAGTTAGTTAGTTAGTAGTAGTTAGTTAGTTAGTTAGTTAGTTAGTAGTAGTTAGTTAGTTAGTTAGTTAGTTAGTTAGTTAGTTAGTAGTTAGTTAGTTAGTTAGTTCGCGTTCGTTCGTTCGTTCTTCGTTCGTTTCGTTCGTTCGTTCGTTCGTTCGTTCGTTCGTTCGTCGTTCTTTTTCGTTCGTTCGTTCGTTCGTTCGTTCGTTCGTTTCGTTCGTTTTCTTTTCGTTCGTTCTTCGTTCTTCGTTCGTTCGTTCGTTCGTTCGTTCGTTTTCGTTCGTTCGTTTCGTTCGTTCGTTCGTTGTTCGTTCGTTCGTTCGTTCGTTCGTTCGTTCGTTCGTTCGTTCGTTCGTTTCGTTCGTTCGTTCGTTCGTTCGTTCGTTCGTTAGTTGTTCGTTCGTTCGTTCGTTCGTTCGTTCGTTCGTTCGTTCGTTCGTTGTTCGTTCGTTCGTTCTTTCGTTCGTTCGTTCGTTCGTTCGTTCGTTCGTTCGTTCGTTCGTTTCGTTCGTTCGTTGTTCGTTCGTTCGTTCGTTCGTTCGTTCGTTCGTTCGTTCGTTCGTGTTCGTTAGTCGTTCGTTCGTTTCGTTCGTTTCGTTCGTTAGTTAGTTAGTTAGTTAGTTAGTTAGTTTAGTTAGTTAGTAGTTAGTTAGTAGTTAGTAGTTAGTTAGTTAGTTAGTTAGTTAGTTATTTAGTTAGTTAGTTAGTTATTAAGTTAGTTAGTTAGTTAGTTAGTTAGTTAGTTAGTTAGTTAGTTAGTTAGTTTAGTTAGTTAGTAGTTATTCGTAGTAGTAGTTAGTTAGTTAGTTAGTTAGTTAGTTAGTTAGTAGTTAGTTAGTTAGTTATTGTTAGTTAGTTAGTTAGTTAGTTAGTTTAGTTAGTTAGTTAGTTAGTTCTCCTTTAATATAAAACTGCCTACTTACATACGTGTCTCTTTCTTTTGTTGTTTCATTTTCGAAATTGCAATGTCTTAAAAAGGTTGTTATTTGTTTTTGTTGTAGTTGTTGATGTTTTGTTTGTAAAATGGGCATTACTTTAAAAAAGAAATGTTTTCTTTTAGAGTCATTGTAAATACATGTAGTTTGTTTTAAAATAAACAAAACCCCAAAGGGACGATGCAGAGAAATAGGTGAGCAACATAATATGGTTCTAAGTACCTTACAATTTTTTGTTGTTCTTATTTTTGTAGAAGTGTGTGTATGTATGTGAGTGAATTTAAAAATGTTATGCTCCTTTGAGAACTTTTATTTAACCATACAACAAACAAAACAAATGAATGACTGACTGAATGAGTAAATAAACGTACAAACGTATGTATGTATATAGGACTTACATGTTTGTGTGTAATTAGGTATGTAAGTGTATTTCTATGTACAAATTTAAGATATACATACATATATGTATGTTTATGTGTACAAGTAATACATTTATAAAGAAATTTAGGTTGTATGTTAGTTTTAACATAAGTATAAATGTATTTTTGTTTTTGTCATATGTATGCCTGTTAAATGGTATTGTTTTCTTTTACATGTAAATATGTATGAAAAGGATTCTGTGTCAGTAGTTTTAAAAAGCTGCTGGTTGAATTTATTTTTGTGTTTAGTAGTAGCTATTTCCTATTTGCAGTTTTTGTTTGTGGTAATATAAAAAAAAAAAACACACACATAGAATCTTTAAAATAAATGTTGTCGTTAGAAACTACATAACCAGCAAATACCCTACAATTTGCTTAAATTAAATTTCAATACAATTTGTTTACAATATTATCTCTTACTTACTATTCACACTCTATTAGCTCGAAATGACCACAAGTGTTCATTATGGCTTTTATATTATTTGTACAAAATTTCAATTTGTAATTTAAGCTTTAGTGGGTTTAGGCGGTAGAAATTTTTTTTAGATATAACAACAGGTTTCGTTTAAGAACAGTGGTTTTTATTGCTAATAGAATTGCTTTTATTATAATTTATTATAGTTTTTGCTAGAAATCTCATCATTAGCAAAAAATCTGATTATTATAAAAAAAATTAGAAGAAAATTATTTATACTATATTAATTTTTTTTTTTTTTTGAAAAATTTAACAAATTTGCAAAAAAAAAAATTAAAAACTAAAAAAGGATGTTCAGAAACTTTTTTCCAATAAAAATCTGATATTTTATAAAAACTATTTTTTTAAAAATTTTATATTTTAAAAATTTTACTTATTTTTTCTGTAGAATCTAAATTTTTTCATAAATAAAATCCAAAATTGACACTAAAAATCGATTTGTTTTTAAAAATTTCGTACTAAAACTTAAAATGTAAACATTTTTAAAACTTCTTATATAAAATATATACGAGTATGAGTAATAAATTTTATAATTATTTAAGACATTAATCATACGCCCAGATGAACAAAATTCTATGATTTTACTCTAGTTTTTGCAAAATTTTTGCCTAAAGTCAACAAAAAAATATTATTCACATTTGTTTCTTGTTATCTTTGCAACACATTTGAACAACATGCATCTGGTTATTATTACTTTTCACTTTTTTTTGAGGTTTTATTAAAAAAGGAAAACAAAACATCCGAAGACCTATATTTTATTTTGTTTCAACGTCACTATTGATTATCCTTTAATCTGTTTAAATACACATACACTCTTCAATTCCAAATGAACATGTAGATGTATGTAAGTAAAAGTAAAAGAGTACTGGTGCAATATGTGGAAAAATTTGGGTCTTTAATTGGAAGCTTTTTGAAATTTTAACATGAAACTAGAAAATACATTCAACTACTCGTATAGTTTTGGTTTGTATTTCCTTTTTTTTTTTGCAAATTACTATGAAAACCTCTAAAGCATAAAGATATTCCTGTTAACAAATATTGTTCTAAGTACTTTTTGTTAGTTCTTTGAAAAATAAGCTAACCAATTGGAATACATTAAAGTCAATGCAGTTGCTCAGTTTTGTATAGGAATGTGCTGTTGTAATTAATTGCAACTTCAATATGTTTTGGAAATATATTGCTTTTTAGCAATAACTGTACATATTTGACTTAATTTTTCTATCATAACAATTATGATCATAAAATTGTTTAAAAAGGAACGAAATGTAAGCGAGCGTATTTATATTCAGCATTAAATTAATTTAGATATGATAAGTAACAAATCTATACTGCTTTGTCAACGATATTTTTATTAAGTCATTACCAGACTACTTCCATTATCATGTTGTTGTTAAAATCTTTTAAAACATCCCATACTTTTTGTATTAATAATAATGTCTGTGCATTCTCGTATGCAATAGTTTAGTCAGTTAAATTTGTTGTGCTATTTACAGCAGACATTGTTTTTTCGCCAACTTTTGATGTTTTAATTTGTGTTATTTTTCTACAACAACAACAATAACAAAAGCTTTCGGCAATCTGCCGCCAAACAATATAGAGCAGAAAAAATAAAATACAAAACAACACTCAGACATTCTCATTTACGGCAGACATTTTTAAAATCTTTTTAATGCTTTTGCACAAAACTGCAGCGTATGGCGGAAATGGTGGTAGCGGTAGTAACCATGTTGAATTATATTTGACATTTTAGTCATTAACAGTTTCAATACATATGAACATATTTACACACAATAGGAAAATGTGTGTCTATTAACTGCTATCGATACTGCAGTAATAGTTGCCTAATAATGACTCTTTTGCTTTTAGCAAATAGTTTTATTTTACGCCAATTCGATTTATTCTAATGTTAGTGTAAAGCATAAATTTCCAAACTATTTATATGTCTATTTAAATTTAAAGTTGACAACTTAAATTATATTGTATGCAAAACTGACATTTATGAACATTACATTCGGCTGTGACGAATCGTATTTACAATACTTTTATTGCAGATATGTGATCATTTTCTTCGTTGTCGAAATTAAAATTCTATACACATCCGTTGTCTAAATGTTAACAAACGTGGTAAGCTCACTATTGACAAACAATCCGTTGGCAATAGTGAGCTTACCACGTTTGTTAACATTTAGACAACTGATGTGTATAAAATTTAGATTTTCACAATGAATTATTGTCGTACCAATTTGGTACCAGGCGTGTATATTTCCTTTTCCCTCGGTGTATAAAACTTCATCTTCGTTTCTTTCATTTCAAGTGGAACGGTTTACATAGTGTGATTGCACTGATTTGTTGTCGTACGTATGCATATACTTTGACAACGGATGTTATTAAAAAACTATAAACTCTTTGGTGTCATCTTCATCTTCAGTCTTTCATTTCAATTGGAAAGTTTTACATGGTGTGATTGCACTGTTTTTATTAACGACACCTGTACGTATACGTATGAATGATTTCTTGATATTACAAATATTAAGTATACGCCTAATTAGATTTTGATCTTTAATATGAAGTTTTATTGTTGTTTTTTATGTTCACAATTTTGGTTTTTTATGCCTCACAGAGTACATCAAAATTCCTAACGATTTGCAAGATATGAACCGGAAAAAATTATACATTTTTTGCAAATATGACACCGAGGACCTAAATCTATGCATGACTTTGGGCAAAACTAGGAGGCAAGGGTCTGTTTTTTAGTTTTTATCACGTTGTCGTGTCCGTATATGTTTATATTTTTTCACGTGGCACTGTTTTATCTAGAGTCGCTAACTTTGAGCTTTCATAGCGAAAATCAATTACAAATCTAGTGAAGTCTTTGAGAGACCACATATTTGTATATCTGAAACAAAATTTTCTTTAGTTTTCGTATCAAGAAATGAATTGTAAAGGTTGAAGTTCTTGAAAGTCTATTTAACAGGTGTTATCTGAAAGACATTAGTGGGTCCTACTATCTGTCTCTGTTTCTCTCTGTCCGCATGTTGTAGAAAAAAATTTTTTAAGGTCCCACAACTCTATCTCTGTCAGTGGTTCCATCTATTCATCTGTCTGTTCGTATGTTAAAAAAAAATAATAATAAAATTCTAGATTTTGAATTATTACTATTCTTCATTATGATCATGCTATGGATTCGTATCCTTAGGATTTCTAAATAGATTTTACTGAAATTTCAATTGTATTTATTTAACATTCACTTGGCTAGAGTAGGGCATTTTATTTGCAATCTAAATATTGCACAAAATAAACCATATAATAATTAAAATGGTCAATATGTATAATTAAAAATAAATACTTACAAAATAAATGCATTTAAATTAAGCTTGAAATAAATATCTATTCATGTTTACATACCTGTAAAGAAAAATAAACAAAAACAAGAAATTTAGTCGAGCGAGGCGGACCATGTAATACCCTACACCAGTTACAAAAATAAAATGTGATTTAGTTTTCATAATAAAGCATTTAAGTTGAATTGTACCTTGCCTCAGATATACTTAAGCCATTTATTGTTGAATAAAATTGTGGACAATTAAATCAAATTTTTAAGGGGGCTTTGTATAGGTGCTAGGGTCAAGTGTTTGCATAGGAGCTAGTTGGTTTTCGACTCAGAAAATGATTCTATACTTTAAGGTGGGCATATTACCAATATTATTGTGCGTTACAAACATCAGCACAAACCTAATATACCCATCCCACTAAAGTGGTGTAGGGTATAAAAACAAGCAATGGCATAAAAATTACATAATTAAATATTTACATTTTAATGTAATAAAAACAATTTCAAATATTATTGTAAATGATAATTATCACTATTACAATAAATAAAATAAAAAAAAATCAATAATTAAATATAATAATAATATATATTTTTCTCTATTAATAAATAATTAATCGCATTTTATTCTGAAAATAAATAAACTATGAGAAAGAAATGAAAATTGTTGTGATGTGATTTATCATAATGCTGCAGTTTTGCTGATGTTCAATTTCAAAATCACGCTCAAATTTAAGAGAATTATTTTTAAAACTTTTACATTGAATTCAAATAAATATTTTCTGTTCAAATTATAAGTATAATTTACTATCTAAGTGTTTTTTTTTAATATCTATACATGTACTTGTATTTGCCACTTTTTGTGTGTATATGTCTAGTTGCCTTAATATGTATATTAGTGTTAGTTTGTGAAAATTATAACATCCATCTAGTCGTTATTTTTCCGCTAAACAAAAAAAAAAAACGAAATAAAATAAAACATTCTCATTAATTAACTACACGAAAGTTTGACTCTAACTGTGAAACTTCGATGCACTTTGTCTATATGAAACAAGCAAAAGTTTATTTACGTCATTTGTCTTGTGTTAAAAACATAAAAACTTGTAAACAAATGCAAAAAAAAAGCAAGTAAGAAAGAACAGTGGGTTCTAGACGACCATAGGTTACCGTACAACGATTACTATGTATAGGTATGAAGCAATTGTGTATATATATATACGAACTTAACTTTTAAAGCAGATCTGTCAGTTTTTGCTGTGTTACGTTATAAGCAGAGGTTATATCATACGCCCGTCCGTTTTCTCATATTTTTGGTGTTTTTCCGGCCCTTGGTTTAGACTGTAGTAGAAAAGACAAATCGGCTGAATTACCATTAGTACTCGAGTTATGTAGTCTCTGACTATAACTACCCAGTTGCTGAACTTCCGAGATGCAAAAACGTCGATTCCGTTTACATGCAGTTGGGATGGCCTCTATTGAGTAGGCAACTGTACTTATAGACGTATTGGGAAGACCAAAACATGAATCCATCACATAAATCAAGGACTTGTTCTTACTCAAAGAATAAATCCTTAACATACCTGGACAAGGAAGAAAAAATCAGTGGTATCACTTGTATAAAACACCTTTCGTCCATCACCATACAATATCCGGGACACTCACTCGGATGGTTAAGGTCCTTATACTCCAACATTCATCTCGTATTATATACACTTAACATCAACTCTTTTCTAACGATTAGTCCTATAGAGGAGTTACTTTGGAACTGTTGTCTCGGAAACAGCACCGAACTTATCCCGAATTATAAACTTTAACGTGCATCGATCTTCTAACCGACATTCTCGTCCCGTGATTTTGGATTTAAACCATAGCCACCACATGCACCTTGAACAGACAAGACAAAGTCTGGCCTGATGGGTACCCATTTACGTGGTACAAGATTTTCTGGTTTGAAATCATGTCAAATCACACCAAGAAAGGACAAGGATACATAAAATCATCACCAGTTCATAGTCCCGGCAGACTAGAGGTACTGATAGCACCTCTTTTCCACGGAATTACAGTAACACCAAGATGAGGATCTTTCATCAAGATAACATGCCCCCGGGGGGATCATAATAAGAAGATAATTGCCGGTTTAATTGAGTCTTTGGAAAATATCCTAGTTTTCATAAATCACTTTTCACAAATATAAATTAAAACTACCTACTCAATCGCCATAGAGTCTAATGAGAGTTACACCAAACCGCCAACAACTTTTATTACACATTAAAATTAAAATAGTGAAAGAAGGGTAAAAACTTCCTCTTTTTTCGCGCATAATTTGTGGTAAACATTTTCATTTAATAGTCAAAACTTGCAACTAGAAAATTTGTTGTTTGTTTATTCTGAATAACAAATAAAGAAAACAACAACAAATAAACAAAGAAAAGAACAAAAAACTAAAGCAAAAAGTAACCAGTACAACTATCCATCTGTATAAAAAAGATGGTTTCCCAGATATAATGTTGCGGTAACTGGTAATAAAGTTATTTTGGTGAAATTAATGATATCAAAGAAAATTAAACTGATAAATGATAATTTTAAACATCATTGTTATTAACATGTAGCACATATAAATCGTAAAGATAATTTTTAGGTGCAAAACCTTATTTTCATCGATTACTTCGGATACCTTCCTACACCGCACTAACCCAACTGACACACAAGTTATTTTACAAGCAAAAAAAAATCAAATAACAAATTTAACAAAAACCAACAACTATCTCAAGAAAGTTGCTTTCAATATATTTTTTGTTCAGCAACTTTCAGTCATATAAATTTTAACAATGTAGCGGTGAATAGTTTTTTGTTCCTCTTTATTTACGTACATATTTCCTTATGAAGTTGATGAAGCTGTAAAAGATGATAAAGATATTTCACAGATAAACATACTTAGCAAAGTAAGTTTAGCAGACTAAAGTGAAAAAACACGTAGTTTTTTCCAAGAATGATTCTTAACTGTGTCACTATTTTACTGGCAAGTGCGTGAGTTAGTTAAAACTAATAAAGGTTTAATTTGGCTATTTAAAGTTTAAAGTGAATTATGATGACAAGAACTTTGAAAGGGAAGAAGATTTAAAAGTAGAAGTGATATAAAACTGCTGCAACGACAATGGTTTTTCATAATAAGTTAGTAAAATTCATGCAGGTAAAACATAAATTGGCCTTGTAATTGGCTATGGTGCAAACTTGGAACTAAACTAGAGCTGAAACGAGAACTGAACTAGAACTGAACAAGAACTGAACTAGAACTGAACTAGAATTGAACTAGAACTGAACTAGAACTGAACTAGAACTGAACTAGAACTGAAACTAGAACTGAACTAGAACTGAACTAGAACTGAACTAGAACTGAACTAGAACTGAACTAGAACTGAACTAGAACTGAACTAGAACTGAACTAGAAACTGAACTAGAACTGAACTAGAACTGAACTAGAAGAACTGAACTAGAACTGAACTAGAACTGAACTAGAACTGAACTAGAACTGAACTAGAACTGAACTAGAACTGAACTAGAACTGAACTAGAACTGAACTAGAACTGAACTAGAACTGAACTAGAACTGAACTAGAACTGAACTAGAACTGAACTAGAACTGAACTAGAACTGAACTAGAACTGAACTAGAACTGAACTAGAACTGAACTAGAACTGAACTAGAACTGAACTAGAACTGAACTAGAACTGAACTAGAACTGAACTAGAACTGAACTAGAACTGAACTAGAACTGAACTAGAACTGAACTAGAACTGAACTAGAACTGAACTAGAACTGAACTAGAACTGAACTAGAACTGAACTAGAACTGAACTAGAACTGAACTAGAACTGAACTAGAACTGAACTAGAACTGAACTAGAACTGAACTAGAACTGAACTAGAACTGAACTAGAACTGAACTAGAACTGAACTAGAACTGAACTAGAACTGAACTAGAACTGAACTAGAACTGAACTAGAACTGAACTAGAACTGAACTAGAACTGAACTAGAACTGAACTAGAACTGAACTAGAACTGAACTAGAACTGAACTAGAACTGAACTAGAACTGAACTAGAACTGAACTAGAACTGAACTAGAACTGAACTAGAACTGAACTAGAACTGAACTAGAACTGAACTAGAACTGAACTAGAACTGAACTAGAACTGAACTAGAACTGAACTAGAACTGAACTAGAACTGAACTAGAACTGAACTAGAACTGAACTAGAACTGAACTAGAACTGAACTAGAACTGATCCATAGCTGAACTAGAACTGACATATAACATAACTAGAATTGAAGAACAAGAATCTCAAATGAATATTTCACCCAAACATACAACAAATCAATACAAATACTAATTAGTCCTTGCAACTGTTTACTTCCCCCTTAAACAGCAATATGTTGGCCACACAATAGGAACATTTATAACTTATCATTTAAATCAACAAACCTTTATATTGTTCGTAAATCTATTTAGCGATTATTAATAACAATAACAGACGGCCCATTTTCCAATTTCAATAAATTTACAGGCGTTTCAACAAATTTTCATTTATTAATATCAAACATGCCATTTTCCCCACGCCAAATAAAACAACAACAGCAGGAGTTAGGCAAAATTGATATATTACAAAAAGAGTTGTATACAATTCTTTATTATACAACTACTACACACAACTTAAGTTCTTTAAGCCTTTGTTGTATATTAAGTTGAAGTTTGTCATCATCAACAACAACATCATCATTCATCAACAAGTTCATTTCATGGTCAATTCATTAGAATACCTCTATTCAAATAACTACTACATATAAGCAACAAAAGCTAAGGCAACAGCAACAAAACGACTATAAATGGCCATTTGACTTTTTCTTTATGATGCCTTTAAATTATGTGACAAAAATATACACACTTTCGAGTGATATAATAATAAAATATAAAGTTAAAAAAAGGAACACATACTACATACATATACTCAATAAGGATAAAAAACTAAACAAAGAAAATTTTGTAAAAAAAAGAAGAAATGTTTTTTAAAGGGTCATTTCATTAATACATACTTGGAGACTACAAATATCCTTTTGCTACTATATACTTATACATAAATATGTATGTGTGTAGATATAGACTTATTGTCCTTGCTCTTCAGTTTTATTTTATTGTAGTTTTTGTTGTTGTTATTGCTGCTAAGCATGTATAGATATCATTAAGCGTAAGAGTTTGGATTTGTGTACTTATGTATTAGAGTGCGTATGTTTAGATGTAGACCTTATACAAATAGAAATGTATTGTAGCAGTAGTCTTAATAATTTTCAAGGGATCAGTTTTATAAAACAAGAAAAAAAACTCGGTATAAAAACGGTTATGAGAACCTATACGAGCTTAAAGTGTTTATCACTTATTGTGTCAAATTTTCTCGAAGTATTTTCAAAATTGCAGCATGTATTTTGACCACAAGATACAGAAGCATGGACATTCTGATCCGATTTAAATAGGATGTATGTATGACCTATTTATACTTGGGTCTTCTATTGAAACTCGATTTAGGGCTCAAAGATGCTATTCTGTCCTTCCTTGTTTAAGAGTTTTGAAAGTAAGAGTTACTAGAGCAACAAAACATTTATCTTTTCATCGACTTAATATAGCCTGCATTCTTCCTTACATTTATATATATATATATATATGTATATACATATGTCCCATTTTTCCACTTTTCATTTTTGTATCATTTGTATGAACATTTCCAGTATTTATTTCTTTGAGAGTGTTATACGAAGTGTAAGTAAAAGTCTTAGTGTAAATATGTAAGTAAGTACAACAAAACTAACAACAATTTTGGCAACTACATATAATTAGTTTTTTTTTCTTTTTTGAGGAAAATAGTCAAAAGTCATGCAAACTTGTTGGTAGGCCAAATATGGGTTAAATACCAAAAAATTAAAACCCAAAAAAACTAAATCAATTTACCAACCTTAAAACTAGATTAATATTTTTTTCTTTTATTCTTATTTTTTTGTATGAAAGACCACTTTGCCAACCCTACTTAAACCCCATTCTATAAAACACTTGATTTTGATCCTCTTACAGACAAAAATGGTCACTGAAACAAATACTAAACAAATTTAAATTGCCCTTAATACTATTCACTCACTCACTCAGCCAGTCAGTCAGTTCTTCTGTCCAATGGATGGCTATACAGCTCATACTTTTTATTTGAATGTATAAAGACAGTCAATGTAACATAAATCCATTTGTAAAAGTACAAAAAAAAAAAAAAAACTGTAAGAAATATGTATAAAAGTATGTCTGCCTAATAAAGGAAACTTTTCCTTATATTCTTATATTTTTCATCCAGCTCCCATAGCTCCACGTTGTAGTGGCCTTTATTGTGTTTGCAACTAAACGATTTTCTGTTTAATTTAACTTTTAACAAAAAAAAAGTTGTATTTTTCATTTTTCAATTCATCTTTTGTTCCGAATGAGTCATTTCAATGATTGTTGTCTTATTGAAAAACAAAACAAGTATTAAAACGAAAAAAAAACACTGAAACTTGTCTTTTAGTGCTGCTGCTGCTGTTTCAAGTATAAATAAAAAATGGCACAATTTTAGCAAATATTTTGTAATCAATAAGCATTTTTTAGATTTGTTACACATTTTTTTTGCCATTTTTCTGTTTTTGTTTTTTGAAGGGGGAAATTGACAATTCGTCATGTCTTTCCTTTAGAACAAAATCATTTTTTTCTTAAGAATTTTGTTTTTTGCAAATTTAAAATTTGTCAGTTAAACTTTAATGTGAAGCTTAGATATAAATTAATGTCTTTTGTCTGCTTGAAGAAAAGTGTAATAACAAAAATAATTGTTGCAAATTAAATCAAATTAGTGTCATTTTAAAAGTATATAATATTTATAATTTAAACTTTATTTTTGCCCTTTGACAGCCAGAAAGTTGTTATTAAAAATTTTAAATTAAGTACTATAAAGTAATATTTATATCGAAACTAATCTCAATCTAGATATTAATAGAGATTTATAATCTTTGTAGAAATTTTTGGAAGACTGTCGTGTATGGAGTCATAAACTTTTGATTTTTCAAGTATTCCTTTTAAAGTGGGAAATCTAGATTGCTGTCATACATATTTAAAAAAAGTTTTTTTTTTTTCAAGAAAAAACTAAAATAATTACCAACAAGTAAGAATTTATATTCGGCCATGATCAAGTAATTTTCTGAAGGAAATTTTTGATGGGGGATTGGGTCAAATGAGGCCCAAATATTAAGAAAATCAGCAGTATCATTAAGACTTATATAGGGCTGACTTTTGCAAATTTTTGGAGTGATACAAGATCATTTAACATGTTAATGTGCTCAAAAGCCCTTTTCGGGGGTATAGTTGTAGGAGGGCAATGCGAAATAATGGACCGATTTTAACCATTTTCAATAGGCATTGGGTCAAAATAAGAGAATATACCAAATTTTATCAAATTATCTTGAAAATTTCCACCTGTATCGTTTACATGGACACACAGACGGACATACGGACGGACGGATATACATACATAGCTAAATCGACTCAGAAAGTGATTCTGAGCCAATTGTTATACTTTAAGGTGGGTGTAGAACCAATATTTTTGGGTATTACAAACATCAACACAAACGCATAGTATCCTCCCCACTATAGCGGTGTAGGTTATAAAAAACAGATTTGTTGTTACGTGGAGCGTATACTTAATTTGGAAATATCATAGCAATGAAAATATTAATCATACGCATTTGATATTTTTCGGAAATCCTGTAACTAAATCAGCAAAATACCGTTTTAAAATACTTTAGTGGAATTTGTTGGAACACAAGTATTGATCCAATACTTTTCTTAGTAATCACTTTTTGAATCGAATATAGTAGTTGATATTTTCAACCAAAATAAAAGTCTAATTTGAATTGAAATTATTGTCATAAAAATGAGTAAATCCCAAATAACAAAGGTATCGATTAACAATCAAGGGTTCTAGAAATAGAACCAGAAAGCCTACTTTTATAGTGTGGCGTGTCACAATGTCCATGGTCGTTTTGACACACTAAATTGAGTCTTAATGTCCATGGTCGTTATGACACACTAAATTGAGTTATAGTGTCACAATGTCTATGAGCAAAATAAGTCCAAAGTCCAGTTATCAAAAAAAGGCTTAATTTAGCGAAGCCGGTATTCGAAATACCCGGAGTTGAAAATCCCTGCGCCTGGCCAAAGGCCGGCTATCCAAGACACTTTTCTAAAGGTATCCAAAACGCAACATACACCAAGTCAAGGAGCAATCCCTTTCCTAAATTCTAAACAAATTTTCCAATACATTTCTATTTTAAGAGTTCGTCCTAGACCCACTTAAAGTATACCAATCGGCTTAGAATCGTTTTCTGAGTCGACTAAGCTATGTCCGTCCGTCCGTCTGGCTGGCTGTCCATGTAAACCTTGTGCGCAAGGTACAGGTCGCAATTTTCAAGATAATTGGATGAAATTTGGCTTTATTTGGTTTTATTTGACCCAAGGAAGCCTATTGAAAATGATTAAAATCGGTCCATTATTTCACCTAGCCCCCATAGAACAGAACCCCCCGAAAAGGGCTTTTGAGCTCATAATTATATTAAATATACAGATATATCGATAAAATACGGCACAACTAAGTTTTATAGAAGTCTTGATGACCCTGCCAAATTTCATAAAGATCGGGACCCATCTGACCCTAGCTCCCATATAAAGTCCCCTTCAGAAAATTACTTGAATGTCCCAAATTAACTTATAAACACAAATATCGCGATGAAATTCAGTACAATAAAATATTATGTAAATATAAATATATTCACAAAATTTTATCGGGCTTGGTATCGGAACAAGGGAATATTGAAGATAAATGCTTTATTATGAAAAATAAATCACATTTAATATTTATAACTGGTGTAGGGTATCATATGGTCGGCCACGCCCGACTATACTTTCTTACTTTTTTTTTTTTTCTTTTTGTCAAAGCAAAGCAAAAACGCTAATTTTTTTAAGACATTTTCAAGGTTTGTTTTGGTTTTTTGTCCATATCTTAATTATTTATGGAACAATTTTACTGATTTTAAATAGCGATGTTCTCGAAAACATGTCTGTTAGCATTATTAAAGATTTGGTTCTCGAAGTTGTCTAAGATATTTAGCAAATTGATTTCAATAAACAGACAGAAAGACCGGAAGACAGACAGACATAGCTTAATCGACTCCACTATTATATTGTGAAAATTACAAACTTCTCTGAAAATATGCTATGGTATACAATTCCATGTACATATACATATGTGCATATGTATGCATGTTAAATTAAATTTAATTTTTTTACAAGTAATAAATATCTGAAAATAATACAAATATATTTTATTCATTGACTTGTCGTCGTAACGTTTGCAACAGTGCCCTAATGTATATTTTTTAAATTTTACGATTATGTTTATATTTTGTTGATGTTGTTGTTGTTGTCTGTTTAAAGCATTTATTATTATTATAGTAATTGTTGTCGTCTCGGTTTGTTCAATGAACTGTAAGCAATAAATAAAAAATTACATGTTACTTTCACAAATTGTTTCTTTGCATTTTACAAAATTCCAATATTTGATGTTTTTTTTTAGTGGAAAATTTATGCGTTTAGTAATATTTTTTGAAAATATTATTTGCTGGTATAATCTAATAAAGAAATATGTTTTATTAAAACGTTTATATTTACTTTAACATACTTTACGGCAAGAAAGGGGCTGAAAAGGGGAAATTTTATGGGAAGATAAATGTCTTCATCAAATAAATGATTTTGATCTGAAATTGGCCATAATATAGGTACTAATGTCAGTACTAACTCAAGGGATTAAAAAAACACATAAATAGACATTATAGTGGCACCATTTGTGGAGATAAAGATTTTAATTATAAACATCCGAATATTTTGTTTTGAGATCACCCTAATGTACATACATACATCACCAAACACATACATATGTATGTATATTATTTGTCATTGTAAAAGTATTTAGGTTTTAACATTTTTTTTTGTAATTCAACGAACGTGATGTTCATTGCTAAAGGATTAGACAGTGACATTAGAAAATGTTGGTTTGGATGGCTGCTTCAATGACTGGCTGTTTATAGAGTTGTAACAGTTACTACAACACAGTTAACCCTTTTTGTATGATTTCGTTAAAAGGTAACAAATGATTATGTTTAATCTTTCAATTGAACTTTAATTGGCTACATCCTTTAAAAAAAAATGTCGTCTGTTCAAAAATTTATCTCAGGCCCAAATATATCATATTTGATGCCCTGAAAAGGAGGAAAACGTATGCTGATGTCAAGGCGCGTGAAAGGAATTTTAAAATGAGGGGTGTGTTTAAAAAATTGTGGTTTAGATAAAGGAAGTATTTTAAATTAAAATCGTTTAACGAATTTTTCAAACTTTAAAGGGTTAAGTTTAAATTTTTTTGTAAAACCAGTTACGGAATTATATGAAAGCAAAAAAAAAAAAAAATCCAAATAGATGTAAATGCCCACATCTGACTTAAAACACTCTCATGTTCTTGTTGCGGATTAAAATTTGCCAAATATTTTTTTATCTAAAGAACAAATACCACCAACAAAACGAGCAATATACATACATCTCCAACAACCTCAATACATGCCTGCCACATACAGTTTAATTTTGCCACGCCAGGCTGTATAAGCAGCAAACACAACTACAACAACAAAAACTCTAATAATCCTAACACCGTTTTAGACATCTTTTTCCATAATTCCAACATTTTACCTTCGAACAAAAGACATGACAGAGAGAAAAAAAAGCGGAAAACAGAGGAGGCTCTATTTGGATATTTGGTTGAATGGATGGATAGTTGGCTGGCTCTTGGCTGGCTGACTGACTGGCTGGCTGGATGTTTGTATTGAAAATATCGATAGATGGCTTACAATCGATGTCATTGTTGTCTTTCTAATTGGATACGTTTCTGTTACAAGCAAGTAGAAGAGAAGACAGACATCAACAACTTTAAAAATGGTACAGCAAAAAAGCGACACAAAACCGCAGATTGAACAAGTATATACTAATACAGCAAATGTTAAAGCTAATTATGAACGGTTAGAACGACTGATTTGTAAGCTAAAAGTTTAAAATCAAGGATTTAATATTTAAAATTTTTAAAGCTCTATTTTCTTGAAAAAAAAAGACAAATATTAAAGAAGCTTTCCTCATAATGGATGATATATATAAAGTTAAGCATGTTGCAAACTTCTTCATGAATCAAAGTATGTATAAAGTTTGTAATTTATTTCTCCTATACAACCGGATATAAAACGTATGTTGTGTTACGCTCTACGTATTGTTCTTGTTGTAGTTCTTAATAATGTTTTTATTGTTCTTGTCGTTGTCATTGTAGTAACAGTAGTTGCTGCTGTTGTTGTATTCCCCAATTAAGGTGAACACGACAGTTTTTGCGATCCAATGAATTAGAAACAAGATAAAGGACAGCAACAGAAACAATAACAGCAACAACAACAATGAAAGCAGCAAGAAACTTAGAAAAGTAGAAAAGCCCCAACAAAAAAAAAAAATTTTTTTTCTCGAATTTTTTTTGTTTGAAAGAATTGTGGAAAATTTGAAAATTGACTAGGCATGTGAATGAAAAGAATTGTACATGCTCTACTAGCACACAACCACATATCACATGTATAAATTTTCTTAAATTTACAAACACCGACACAATGTTTCAGAATTGGAAAATTTCATTGGTTTCATTGGTTATGTTAACTAGGTAGTTGTATAATTTACTTAATATTTTGTAGCAATACTTGGAAATTTAAAAGACTTAACATTTTTGAATGTATCGCACTTTTTCTGTTTTTGACTTTAAGATGAATTGGAATAAGTTTCAGAATTGCTGTGTATCCAAGATCGCATATGTTGTTATTATAAACCATCTTAATATGCACAATAATTTTACATGCTTAAGTGGGCAGTCTGAAAAGAATTTCAGGAAAATTTAATTCAATTTTTGATGATGATTACATAAAGTAATTAATTACATGGCAATAACCAATTACAATTAAATATTTGTAATTGAAATTTTGCCAATTACAATTTAATGTGTAATTTTAGTTTTGACAACTAAAATTATTTGTAATTGTAATTTAATTATTACTTATCATTAAAAAAAATTAACAATTACAATTAATTACAAATGTAAATAATTCAATTACGACTACAGGTAATTGGCAAAACTTCAATTACAAATATTGAACTGTAATTGGTTATTGTCATTGCCAATTATAATTGGTAAAGCTTCAAGTACCATTACATCACCCCCCGGGGCATGTGTATTGCAATCCCGGGGTAAAAAGGTGCTACCAGTACCTCTAGTCTGTCGGCACTTCACTCCTCGGCTAGTCCTTGGTATGATTTGACATGGGATCCAGAGAACCACATAATCTGGGTGGCCAGTTGCCCGCAGGACTACGCCCTGGCTGGTCAGTTGGTTGAGGTTCCTGCGGGATCCACGTAGTGGCTGTGGTTTAAAACCCAAATGCGCGGGGAGAGGATTAAAGGACTGATGTAAGGTAAAGTCAATATTTGTGGATAAGTTCGGTGCTGTTGCCGAAAAAACAGATACCCCACAGAGGAGTGACTGTGGGACTAAGCGTTGCAAACGAGTTGGAGTTAATTGTACGGGATGAATGTGGGGTATGCGGGCCTCACCCACCCTTTTACCTAGAATAAGTGTGTCGTATGTTTTTCTCTTATGAATATTTCGGAATAATGAGAAGTGTGCTGGGTTGAATGAATGATGGATGAAAGGTCCAGATATGTTCAGAGTAAACTCTGTTCATATCAGAATTACCACAGTGTGTCACTGTGAGTAAGAACAAAGTCTCGGCTTATATGATGCATTCCTACTTCGGTCTGCCGGTTACGTCTCTAGGTGCTGTTGCCGAATCACAGAGACCATCTCATTGCGTGGTTGTAAATACAGATTAGAAAGCTCAAGTACTTGAGCAAAGTGCGCATATATTGGACCGGCATCCATATACGTAAATTGCGTGTAACAACACAATGGGGCGGTGGTGAGTCGTCACAAAGCTCACTCAGTGGTTGAAAAAAGATCACCGTTAGATAGGACAACACGGCAGGTACTCAAGTAAAACACTTTGGCATTACCATTACTTCAAATGTAATTGTAATTGAAAATGTAATCATTATCCCCAAGCCTGCTACGTAAAATACACTAAATTGTAGCTCTTCAAAATTACACTGCGCCGATTTTCATAATGAACGTCCCTAATTTAACATTATTCATGCTTAGCTTCATATTCATGCTTGATTATATAATGAAATATAACTTTAAAGTAGCAATATTTTTAACGATATAATAAGTCACGCTTCACTTCTCTACTGGTACCGACAACTCTTCTGTTGTTTAACTTTGCTTACCTAAGAAGTCATATTATTATCCCATATTGATTAATTAATTTCCAGCTGCAAAATTTTAACAAAACCATAGTTAATAACACTTCCTAGTATTTATTCGATAGCATCACTACCAAAATTCTTGAAGTTTTCATTCCAGCGAAATAAATACCTTTATCTACGTTTATATATTTTTTTCATAATAAAACAGAGTTCTTTCTATTGTTTCATAATGAATAGAATGTTTTATATTCTTATTGTTATGGTTGTTGTCCTAATGAATACAGAGAATTGTATCTTACACAAACACCTACATACAAGCACTTATAGTGCAACGTGTTCTATCGCATCAATCGATTATTTTCTTTATATACCTTATCCCTTTTTGTAATA